>NC_063066.1:16601795-16661795 GCF_018812025.1 Megalobrama amblycephala | reverse complement strand
AATGACCTCAAAGTTAACTGATTTGGGCTCCTGAATAAACATTTTAGTGTAGCTAATGCTGGTGGAACATTTAATGCTTCACCTTCTGAAATTAAGACTAGTGTTTGTGTGTGTGTGTGTGTGTGTGTGTGTGTGTGTGTTTAACCAGCAGAGATTCTAAACTAATTACAAAAATTGGACTCCATTCAGTAACATACAGTAGCGCCAAAGCCGAGTGACACGCAAGCAATCGCAAAACCTTGAGATGACATGTCTACTTTTTAATAAGCTCAATACTATCTGCTCTAATGGAAAAGGCTCTGAGCCAAGGCTCATAAACCATTCTGTATCATTCTCTTTGAACTATAATAGACCTTCACTCTGCGTAGGTTACCTCACAGCCAGTGCTTTTGTACCCTCTGTATTAGCAAGCTTTCAAGTAGCCTATGTGTGTCTATGTGTGTGTGTGTGTGTGTGTGTGTGTGACTTTGTGTACAGAGATTTCAGTACCTAAGGCTGTAGCGTTTCCATAAATATGTACTGAGTCTGACTGAAGCCAAGTGGTTCGTTTAATAAAAATTAAAGACAGGCTGTAAAAACAGACTATAAATACTGACATTATGAACCAGGCAAAGAGGTTTGCCAAGAAGTCAATCAATGCATTTAGCACATCTTTTCTTGGTCAAAGACCTTTTGCTTTATTAATTCATGTTACAGTTAACAAAACGCAAACTTTTGTACTGGAAAATTGGAAAACGTATCCACATGTTTGATTACCTTATTAAAACTGCTTTGAAGGTTATCTTGGCTCACACGAGTTTGTTCTGTATTGTAAAACATCCAGAAAGCTGCTATTCAGACAGTGCCGATATTGTCCCAGCAGTTGCACTGTTAGCTCTTTCTCCTCCAAAGTCTGCAAAAACGCTCTCCTCCTGTCTCCCTGCCCTTCCATCATTGTTTTCTCACATCAACCATCTGCTGTCTGTCCTGGGGGTACTGCACAGGCGGGTTTGCACCCCACATAGCGAGTCATAGATGTGCTTATCTTTGCAAAACTCTCTGTGCATGACAGCTGGCAAGGAGCAAAGTTTAGATGCCAACACAAAAACCCACAAAATAAAACTATGGGGTTGGGGAAATAACACTGTCATCTGTCTGAACAATCCAGATGGCAAAAGGTTGGTGGAAATGAGACTCGAAAAATAAAAACCTAATACCATCTCACCTGTGTCTATATACGGATCTAAAAGGCTGTGTGAGTGATTTATCCCAAGTCCCTATTCCCCTGCCTCTGGCTATACAAACCCTTTCCATTAGTACCTCCTTGTAGTCACTGTGCCATTTCAGCGATTCACACCCCACCGCTGAACTCCAGCCTATGCCGGAAGCACAGAGGTGGCCCTTCAAAGCCACATTCTCCATCTTTATTTCACAGCAAACGTAAGCCCTGTTTCTCAATCACTTTTCTCCCTCGTGCTTCATCCCAATCCTATCCCCCTACATCCCGCGGCCATTCCGGAGAGTAATCCCGAAATGAACCTGCCAGAGTCCACAATGAGATCCAGAGGAAACCATAAACAGCTTTCCTGCTGGGAGCTATATGCTTTCTCCTTGTTCTGAGGCAAGTCAATTAAGCAGCCAATGACCTACAGAACATGTTGTAATAGTTCCAGCACCACAAGAATTGCTTTTAATACATTGCGGATATAATAGTAATTGGACCTGATGGTTGATTGCTTATTTAGACAATCTCACAACGCACACCTTCCCCTTTGTACTTCTGAAGTGTTTTTAACCAGTTTGTAATTGCTCAAAAGAATCGCGTTGGTTTGAGACAAGGTTAGCAGCAGGTCGGTGAAATGGGCGTGTCGAAAGGTTTGTCATTGGTGAAAGGAAAAGGGTGTGTCAAAGTTTCTCATTTCTCAATCTTGCTTCTTGCTGGCAATTGCGCTGGCTAATCAATGCTTTTTTGTTCACCAGCCACTGTGGCTAGTGGTTACTAGTCCGTTAGCATTTTCACCAGCCATAATTTTGACATACCATGGGGAAAAACTGTTATGTAGATTTTTTTAACACTATCTCATAATTTGGCAGCAGGTATATACTAGGCTGCGGTCACTTTAAGACCAGACACACGGATTCATTTTACTGTTACACATGACTTTCCTTCCTCAACTGTTTACGTTCACTTAAAACTGACTGTGTTTCCGTGAATACTCACCAAGACCAGCATTTTGACATTATTTAGTGCTTATTTGACCATTTAAGTGCAATAAGCAGCTAAAAATAACTTGATTTATAGGCTTTATGTGGTAATGAGTAAAATTATGCGCATTACTGGCAATCCGATGCTGAAATTCAAGCCTTGTAGCACCAACCATATTCATCCGGAGCAAATAAAATGACTGAGTGAGGGGAGGCATGTTCATTTGTCAACTCACTGTCAGAGAGATTAAAAAGTGAGAAAGTGCAGCTGGTATCGTGTATCTATTCTGTGGAAAATGAGTATTGGAGATGTTCAGGTATTTCAGTATCGATATGTATTGAAAAATCTATATTTTTGACAACACTACATTGCACTTAGTTCATTATTTTAGATGCCTTTTTAAAAGACTACAACTGGAAAATATATATTTTATATACTATTCAACCTGCCAAAGTGGCTAGAAGTGACTACGTTACACGTCTCTGCTGAAATCCACCCACATTTGGCAGGTTTGTGGGTGTTAATGTCAAGCCCTGGTTATATATTGTCATGATCCCAGTTCTGTGTATTGAGTTGGACTCTTATTTTGAAATGTATTCCCCATTGTTTAGTTCCTGTTCCCCTCCCTTGTTTGTTACCATAGCAACCCTGATTAGTTCTTTATTGGTCCCTCAGGTGTTTCTTGTTTCTTTGTCATCTTGGTAGTTTTGCCAAAGCCACTGGAAGGCAAGCCTGCAACCTTTAGCCAAAAAAGCGTAACGGCCAATGCTATGCTATGCTATTATTACAATCTAAAATAACTGTTTTCTATTTTAATATATTTTAAAATGTAATGTATTCCTGTTATTTGAATCTTTTGAAACATTATAAATGTCTTTACTGTCACTTTTGACCAATTTATGCATCCTTTCTGAAAAAAGCATGAATTTCTTCAATTTCTTACCCCAAACTTTTGAATGGTAGTGTATAATGTTACAAAAGCTTTCTATTTCAGATAAATGCTGTTTTTTTAACTTTCTATTCATCAAAGAATCCTGAGAAAAAAAAAAAAAAAAAAAAAAAAAAACTGTAATCAGAAATGTTTCTTGAGCAGCAAATTTATTGTTTTAGACAGACATGTTGCAGTGAGATGAAACAAGAGAGAAGTAATTGTTTTTGCATTGAAGGCTTTTCTTCTTGTGAACACAAGCCCTTGACAACTAAATACATATTTTATTGTATAAAATTGTGTTTGCTGAATCTCTTAAATTAACAAAAGGTTACTAAACAGTTCTTATCTACCTTTTTTTTTAAATAATTCTGTAAACGTGTTTATTTTACAGGCACTTGCAGTGAAATTACAGAAAAAAATACAACTGTAAACCATAGCTGTATTACAATTAAAACAGAAGAAATTACCACTTCTATGACAGATATGTTTTAGCTGTCGTGCAGTCAATACAATAAAGAAAAGCACATTTCAAATGTATGAACAGCAAGTAGCTAGTATTTTAAGAGACATTTGTATCCTTCAAATAACCATTTTGTAATATGTTTTTGATTATGTATTAACAAAGGTGCCCTGAATCAACTGCTGCTAAGACCAAAACAAACATTCAGCGGTAATGACAACATTACCCAGACAGCAACATCTGGGCCGATCCGGCCCACATCTGGTAAATTCACATTCAATTCAATTCACATTTATTCGTATAGCGCTTTTCACGATACATATCATTTCAAAGCAGCTTTACAGAGAATGCATGTCAACGTTACAATTTAAAGAATGCAGTTAGCAAATAATGTAATAATTTAGGCAATTAATTTACAATCACTGTTAGCAGTTTAACTGAACATAGAAGCAATGAGTTCCTGGAAAAATTAATTACATATTAACAATAATTAGGATGTAGAAATTGTGCAATGTGCATGTTGATCCAGATGATTGCGTCTTCTCGCAGGAGTTGGCGCCGTCTCTTCATAGGTGTTGGTCATCTGAAGTCTTCTTAAGAGGTTGGATCCAAACTGAAGCTGAAGTCCTCTCTAGTCCCGAGGCAAAACAGAAAAGCAAATGGAAAATAATTAGCGTAGCTGCTGTTCATAACATGTTAAAAGATAGTCATGTGCAATTGATCTGGAATGAGAAGCATTATGTGAATGTTTGGCTAAAGAGATGCGTCTTTAATCTAGATTTAAACTGGGTGAGTGAGTCTGAGCCCCGAACATTATCAGGAAGGCTATTCCAGAGTTTCGGAGCCAAATGTGAAAACGCTCTTCCTCCTTTAGTGGACTTAGATATCCTAGGTACAGAAGTCCAGAGTTTTGTGATCTTAAAGAGCGTGAAGGATTGTAGGGCGATAGAAGATCAGTTAAGTACACAGGAGCTAAACCATTTAGAGCCTTATAGGTCATTAGCAATACTTTATAATCGATACGGAACTTAATAAGTAACCAGTGTAGAGATGATAAAATTGGTGTTATATGATCATATTTTCTTGACCTGGTAAGAACTCTAGCAGCTGCATTTTGTACTAATTGTAGCTTGTTTATTGAGGAAGCAGGACAACCAGCTAATAATGCATTACAGTAATCTAGTCGAGACGTCATGAAAGCATGAACTTTTCTGCATCAGAAATAGATAACATATTCCGTATCTTGTGGATTACAAGTGGACCAGATGTGGGCCGGATCTGGGCCGACACTATGTTGCTGTCTGGGTAACCTGTGGTCATGCAGTCTCAGTTGACAGAATGAAGTTCCGAAGATACATTCACATTTATTTATTTTTTTCTTAAAACATTTTAAAGTATTGCATCAAAAACGAGTGATGGAAATGCCCATTTTAGAAAAAAAAATCCATAATTCACAAAAAAAAAAAAAAAAAAAGTTTTTACACTCATTTAAGGTGTTTTTTTACTTTGCCGAAAAACCGTTAATGCGAAAAATGGGAGATTAAAAAACATTTGTTGAATAAATTCTGACATATAGCGGACATTAAACTGATGGTGTTGTAACAGACATGTTATACATTTATGCCTGATTCTGTTATGACGCATTAATTCTGGATGTACTGAAACTCGTTGTATATGTATGTGTGCAATGCATTTTCCCTTTGGTGCTTGCCGTAGAAAGACAAAAGTCATGTGCACTTTTGTACTGGAATGTTGTGGGTTTTTAGGGGGTTGTCCTCTAACATGTGTGTGATGCATAATAAAGTTGAAATGAGTTCAGACGCTCTTATTTTTTTCATATTCATGAACGCTTAGTCACAGTGTTTTATTTACTGTTGGTTACTTACCGTACCGCCATCCGCTCTAACAACTTGATGGAAATGCACCGAATTTGCATTAGTTTTTCTTTCTTTCTCTTTTTCTTTTTTGCAAACTTTGAAAATATTTGCTTCACGTTTGGATGGAAACCCAGCTTATGACTACAAAGTACAAAACTGTTGTCTATGCACTGTACAAAATGGTATAATTAATGAAAACACATGTTTTTACATTAAAATAATAAGCAATTTGCTACTTTTTTTTTCGAAGTACAAGACTCATCTATTTTTTTTACTTAGTTTAATGTAATTTAAGTTGAAATTACTTACAAGCCAAGTTGATTGTACTTAATCACACTTAAGGCAGCAACTTTTTTTTCACAGTGTTGGACTTCCTGCTAAGCTTGTAGGCCAGTAGCATTTAAGCTTACAGCCCCTTCACGTGGACCTGTTGACACGCCTACTACTCCAACTTTGTAGGTGCTTTGTAGTGTAAAACAATGCAGATGCTGAAGGGTCAGACTCTTAGGGCTTGTTTTGTGTAACTGTGAATGGAATATGGAGGCAGCAGAGCGTGAGTCATTATACAACCTCACTATGTACAACATCGTCAAATCTTTTAAAGCTAAAGACTGAATGCTGCCATAGCAACGGCCTCATACATGAGGTTTCACACAGTATACTGTATATGCATGGCAAATAACAACATTACACAACGTATGCACTGGTAACCACAGATAAACTGATGCTACTCAGAAAATCATCCATTGTTATTTTAAACAGTTTTGATTTATGCATTTTTTTTTTTCCAAGATCACTGTCAGGAGTTTTATTGACAATGCAAGGATCTTCACTTCTGTTCTACAGCCCATTAAGAATTCATGATTTCATTATGAATATATGATATGATTTGCTCTCCCTCTTTGAACTAGAGAATGTGGCTTCTACAAGAAGTTCTCAATCCCCCCTCATTTTCTCTCAGCACATTGATGGCCAGAAAATACATTAATTTTGTATGCTATAATTATCAGTTACCAAACAACCATCCCTCAATTTGTGTGTGTTAACCCTTTCCTTGAAACTAAGCCAATTACATAATTACACTGGACACTTTATAAAGTTCACAAGTTCAGTTTCTGTTAAATGTGTTTTGTTAAATATTAGGCATTTTCATTTTATTTATCAACATTTATGAATGTGTTTATGGATCACTTGATTCATACAGCATTGATTCCAAGATATGGCATCAAAACATGTCAGTTGTAATGATTTTATGGAAATGCATTTGCCTTTTCATTCCTGACTCTGCAGCTGCCACCTGTTCTGACTAAATACTGGCTGTGTTGAGAGTAGAACAGAGACAGTTTGAGTTCAGTGAGTCTGCTATATAAAAAGCACTGTCACATTCGGGAGTTGATCATTGTCTGCATGTGGTTTGTATTACATGAAATAAAATTCCATGAAACATGCAAAAAATATACTTCAAAGCCCCCAGCAAATCAAGCCTCTTATTGTATTTTAGGAATTTGTGATAGAGCCTTTTTGATGTGCTTTTCAAAGCCACTTTGAGCTTCTCTACCATCTCCCCTGTGTTTTTTCCTACTTGTGTGCGGGAGGATAAATTGGATCTGACTAAAGTGCTAAAATCAGTCTTACACATTTAATATCTGGTTTCATGTCCAGATTGAGGTCAGTAGCAGGTATGCTGGGACTTTAGCCTTCTGCATAAACAGGTTTGGTCATGGAGCACATTTAGCATACACAAACTAAACTAATAAGAGTTTCCTAGTTTCCTAACATGAATACATAGCATACTGCTATATTGAAAGTCTTGGGTAGCGAATAATGCACTGACATACAACCAGTGTAATTTGTATGTTGAGGAGAAAGTTCTTTGAAGAAATGAGTTACTGTATTTACTTCCTGACGTCTTTTAACTGACATACTATTATGCTTTCATAGACTGAGTCATCGTGATCTGTCGATCAAAGCTTGCATTTGCTTGTATACACAGAACATTATACATCACAAGGAACTAATTAATAGTTAATAAACACACAGTCGGTCTGAGTTACTAATAGTGGTATGTGTGCTGAAAAGGTTCTCATACAAAATTCATTCTACAGGCCCGTTCACACCAAGGAATGATAACTATAACGTAAAACAAAGATATTAGGGAGGCTCCGATCGATTGGCCGTAGATGTCTGTCAATAATCATATATTCTATGACTATCATAATTTAATGGCGAAAAACGTAAAAAGCCAACACGCATGTAAACAGTATAAGCCTTTATGCCATGTTCTGCTTTGTAACATTAGTAAACCATTGTAAAATCACACATCTTTATTTTGAGCAGGTTGTCTCAATTCAAACAATTAACACACAATTTAACATTATGATGATGATGCAACATAAAAATCTTATAAGGTCTTACTCACATAATTCAAAGCATGCATGCAGCATGCATGACAAACATCTTGTAAAGATCCATTTGAGGGTTATATTAGCTGTGTGAACTTTGTAAATGGGCTGTAATATAGTCGACAGCTCATGTGGCAGGGAGCACGCGATTTAAGTGGGCGGCGCCGAGTGTAAATCAGTGCATTGTTAATGATGCCCCAAAATAGGCAGTTAAAGAAATTAATTTAAAAAAATCTATGGGGTATTTTGAGCTGAAACTTCACAGACACATTCAGGAGACACCTTAGACTTATATTACATCTTGTGAAAAAGCATTCTTGGGCACCTTTAAAGGTTGAATAATTATTTTTCAATCTCATATTATTGTTGTATTATTATTGTTACATTTCTTTGGATTTTTTTTTTTTTTTTTTTTTTTTTAATATTGGTAATACTAGTTATATTGTTTATATTTGTTCCCCTGGTACAGTTTTGCCATGTCTGTTTATTATATTGCATTTCAAAGGACTTGTTTTGCTTGTTGTGATATCTGGAATCCTTAACCTGGAGCTTTAATGAAGAGAGGGAAGTATTCAGAAGAGAGTAGAATGAGGACAGCAGTATGCAAAATGAACAGCAGCACTGTTAGTGGAGTTACTTAGTTTAAATTATACACACCTGTGAGAACTGAATGTGAAAGTCTGAGCGGTGGTGGATTCTTGTTCTCCACCGGACTTGAGTAAAATAATAATACGGTTACAAGGCTTTTGCATTACTGAAAATTGTGATTATTAGCTGGTTCTGTTCAGTGGCTGATCGTTTGGAGTCAGAAAAATATAATACATGCTGTTTCATTCTCAATATTTAATGATTTAGCCTCAGATACCATATTGTTCGTTTCCATGGCAACCGCTTGCACGTCATGTTGGATGTCTCCTGGAAATCCTATCGAATTCAACCAATCAGATGACGACTTTGAAACTCCTGAAGTGTTTCGAATTTTGTGTGTCATATGCATCAGACGTTCAGCCAACAGTCCGTAGGGTCTGAGGCCGAGACTAAATGTGAAGTAAGCTTCATTTGTCCCCTGTTGTAACAATTTGTTATCATCTGACGTTTAGAATATAATTTTTTTAAATTTATGAATTGATTGTTAGAAAATAGAGAAATCATATGTATTTTCCCTCACTCCTAATGCAAGTGCAGCATGATCTTCAAGTAAAGCCAGTTTAAACACAATAAACAACTTTTAAATTTTCAAAAAAATTATAAATTTCTCTTACATTCTGACAAATGCTTTGTGTATTTTTCATCAACGAAATGGGTCCAAACAAAGCCAATGCTGACTGACCAACTGTAGCATGTCTCAGAGTAGCACAGAGTAATGGTGTTTCTGAATCAATCAGTATTTAAGAACAAATCGCTTAAGTGAACGATTCAACGGGTCACTTCTATAGCTACTTAGTGCCACCTACTGGCGTAGCGATGTCACCTGCAGAAATGGCAGAGAGGCTCACTGAAAAAATAGATATACACACAATTTAGCAGCTTGTTTTATCAATGTGATTTCTGCTTGAAAATATCTGCACACAAGCTTTATGCATAAATATGCATGTTACAGACCCAATCTTTCTCAAAACACAGGTCAGCTTTAAGATACAACTTCTAGACATTCTTCTCAGAGAAGCAGTTTTAATTACAAGTAAACTTGTTGTACTGTAATTTATCCTACTTATTAAATAAATCATGTAAAGAAAAGTCAAAGACAAAGAGGTTTAAAGAGTGTTCCAGATATATCTCACTGTAGATATTCATGTAAATAGAATTGTTATCCCTGTGCTGAAACAATAAATGTCAAAGCAGCTCTTGCCTTGTCACAACAGAATTTCAGCCGCACAACATTTCAATTGCCACATTGTGGAAACAGAACATGACAAATTTGCCACTGAGACAAGATTATAGTTTCAAATACTGGCAGCCCTGGCTATTTTCATGGCCAAAAGCACATGAAATAGTTTCCAAAGAGACATTATCATAAAATCGGGTGATGGTGGCTTCTACTGGGAGCTGATACCCACAAGTCATTTAGTGAGCAATATTTACAGGCATAGCTCCAAACTCAAATTCTCTACCTCTATCACAGGCATTATACCAAGAGGCAGACCAAACTACAACTTGCAAGCTACCCAGTCTCTGTTGAAATTTGGAAATGGTTATAATTTAGACCTGAGATGATTTATTCATTCTTTCTTTTCTGAGACGTTTCCTCTAGAAATCATTCTATCATGCTGATTTGGTGCTCAAGAAACATTTATTATTATTACTTTTATTATTATTATCAATGTTGAAAACAGTTATGCTTCTTAATATTTTTCTGGAGACTGTGGTATTCTTTCACCTTTGTTAAAGGTGCCCTTGATTCAAAAATTGAATTTACCTTGGCATAGTTAAATAACAAGAGTTCAGTACATCGAAAAGACATACAGTGAGTCTCAAACCCCATTGTTTCCTCCTTCTTATATAAATCTCATTTGTTTAAACGACCTCCGAAGAACAGGCGAATCTCAACATAACACCGACTGTTACATAACAGTCGGGGTGTACGCCCCAATATTTGCATAATGCCAGCCCATGATGTTCCCAACATTATAAAAGGCATTAGACAAGGGCAGCCAGTTAAGGTCTGGAGCTGCACACAGCCGAATCATCAGACTAGGTAAGCAAGAACAACAGCGACGGAGCAATAATAACTGACATAATCCATGATAGCATGATAATTTTACTGATATTTGTAAATTGTCTTTCTAAAAGTTTCGTTAGCATGTTGCTAATGTACTGTTAAATGAGGTTAAAGTTACCATAGTTTCTTACTGTATTCACGGAGACAAGAGCCGTCGCTATTTTCATTTTTTAAACACTTGCAGTCTGTACAATGCATAAACACAACTTCATTCTTTATAAATCTCTCCAACAGTGTAGCAATAGCCGTTAGCCACTGTAGGGACTCGTTCGACAGACGTTACCAAATGGCTTCATCAGCCAGAGGCATGATTGAACAAAGCTTCATTTGGTCCAAAAGATCCATTTCCTGACAGGAAACGCCTAGCCTTAACCGGAGTGATGACGTGACTTCTTTTAACAAAGGACTCTGTCTAAAGGACTTCTTAGCTCATCAGCAATAAACTAATCAGAACCCATCACGTGGATCTGATCACATTAAATCTATTGATTCTCTCACAAAACCCTCTTGTATTATCGGACGGAACAGGAAAAGACCCATCAACGGATTTAAAGACGAATCTGTCCTATCAATACCTCCCTTGTGTTGACCGTCCATCGTGACCCGGTCACTCGTGACTCCGGTCAAAGTTTAAACTATGCTTAAGGACTCAATCTTGAATCTCAAAAGGGACAATTGTCGATTACTTAAAGTATTAACTATATACAGAATAATACATGCCATGATGTAATTACTAACATGTCTATTCAATGTATTCAATATGTGGGTTTTCTTCAAATGCATTATTGTAATCATTGTTTTAATTAGGTCAGTCTAGTAATATGTGTGTAAGAAGTGTGCCATGTTTGAGTTCTAAATGCAGAATTTATAATTCTCTGTAATTCTGTGTGAATTAAACATTGAAATTCAGTATCAGGAAAATATTAAGAAACTTTATATTGTTGTTAATAAAACAGGAGAATGTTCTGCAGATATCACGCGATGTGATCAATAGACAATAGACGAGGCGTGTCTAATCTCCGTAGCAACGTCTCATTGGAGGATCGCTCCCTTAAAACTATGCTGTCCGAACAAGCTAATGTCAGAAGTCAGAAGTCAGAAGCTGGAAGTCCGAAGTCAGTCAGAAATCGGTCAGAAGCCGGTAGCCGAAACACCGCTACTTTGACCACGGCGGAAAAGTCGCATGGGTCATTGATAACTGATTGACCGGGGCTGATTTTCCATCGAACACCCGACTTCAACCACGAGCTGCGCCGCTGCTCATTCAACAGCCGTCACATCCAGACTCCAAAACACTTCGTGAAATATCTGACCAAAGTCTCCCAAGAAGAGAGCCGCTCAAGCCAGGCGCTCAGAACAGGGCACCACACCAGCCAGCAGCATCCTTCAAAGCTTCCGCGCAACCCACAGGGCTTTCCCGAGAAGACGTCACCTGAAAGACAGCCAATCCAGAACGGGATTCCGCTGTACACGAGTCACGGAACAACCCGATTACCTCAGCTGTCACAGCAAACGCAGGTACAAGCAAACTTCTCTCTCTCTTGCTGGAAACTGGTGAAACTCCTTTAAACCTAAAGAATCAAGCCAAAGCTCTGCTTTTGTGATTTGCCTCAGGTTATGAGTTAAGTTAGCACTGAACTTGGGACTTTTCATAACTCATCAACTCCGCGAATGTGTGTGCATGTATGTATGTGTGTGTGTGTGTGTTTAGCCTTAGTTTCCTGTAATCATTAGAAGTAGTCAATAAATCTTGTTTTGATTTTCACATATACGAGTTTCTTGTGCTGTGTATCAAATTACTGTCTTAAACTCAAAGATCAAGTTACCTCTTGCTTATAATATAATAATTACAATAATAACAATAATCATAATAAAATATTGTTACTGTTGGCCGCAGAATAATATTTTATCCAGAATTGGTAAAATACTCTAACCTCAATTTTCGCTGGACGAATAATTGATGAAGTGTTAAATATTAATTCTGAATCATTTACGGTGAATCTGTTACAGTTGATTCAATTCTTATTCCCTGTAACAATTAAATTGAGCTAATAAATAGGCTAAGTCCTTACACCACGGAGGACAGCCTCAAATTCACTCAGAATAAAACTTTAACATCCAAATAAATACTTTACTCACATAATTCGAAGCATGCATGCAGCATGCATGACGAACATCTTTTAAAGATCCATTTGAGGGTTATATTAGCTGTGTGAACTTTGTAATATAGTCGACAGCTGGTGTGGCAGGGAGCACACGATTTAAGGGGACGGCGCCGAGTGTAAATCAGTGCATTGTTAATGATGCCCCAAAATAGGCAGTAAAAAAATTAATTTAAAAAAATCTATGGGGTATTTTGAGCTGAAACTTCACAGACACATTCAGGAGACACCTTAGACTTATATTACATCTTGTGAAAGAACGTTCTTCACCTTTAAAAAATTCAAAAGAACAGTATTTATTTGAAATAAAAATTCAAACTGTAAAAGTCTTTGTGGCGAGCAAGGTGGGGCTGAGAGCCATGGGAATGGAATGAGCCACACTGGTCTTGAGTCTCACGGAGGAGCTCCGGAAGGATAAAAGGAGGAGGATAAAAGAGAGAGGACCAGGCCTGGACTATTTATGTTGGTGTTTTGTTTTAATTTAAGCGGCAGTCATCCGTGAAGGGTTGCCACTTTACTTTCGTTTTGTTGTTTGTTTATTTATACTTAAAAATGATGTTGAATGTTTGCCGGTTCCCGCCTCTTTTTTCCTGAACCTTTAACTTCGTTACAGTTTTTACTGTCACTTTTGATCAATTTAATGCATTCTTGCTGTAATACAAGTATTAATTTCTTTAAAAAAAATCTTACTGACCCCAAACATTAAGAAGTTGAAACCGTCAAACAACAAGAAACTATTTTTTTCAATAATAATTTTTCAATGCTCTCTTTGACCCATAGAGTTAGAATAGAACCTGGACGAAAAGTGCAGCATAAATGCTTAAAATCAGACTAAATCATTCAGCTACAGTTAATAACAAACTTTAGTCACCCTTGCCTAGCCTGGAATCCTTCAGATGGCTGAAGAAGAAAAAAACGTTTTGCAAATGATGCGGTTAAAGCTGCAGTCTGTAAGTTTTGCCTCTTTGGCGCCATCTCTGTTTGAAACCTGAAATTGTAGTTTCATGCAGAATTATGCAGAATTATTATCTTATGTAGGCTGTGCATCACCATGGCTCCCTCAGCACGGATGAATCTAATGTTTGCTGTCAGTCAGTGCACCGGTGTGGATACTGTACTTCGGAATCACAGATTCTACATCTTGGAAGTATGACCAAAATAAGATTTTTTCACCGGAAAATGTCATCTGAACAAGTAAGTAATATGTCTGCCACTTTTGTTCTGACCAACTGAGAAAAAAAGGATTAATCACGCTGCCAATGGTGATTAAATCTAATGATCACTTATAGCTCAGACCAAGTCAAACCGTGCAAATTATTATTATTGTTATACTTTGTTCTCAAATTGTTAATGTTAACAACATCAGCACTGCATGACTAAGTGTATTTAGTGTGAATTAGCATTACCTATAGATTTCAATTTCTGTAGCCACTCCACAGTCCGAAGTCTTTTACTTTTGACTACGGGTTACTCTCCAGTTGTCACTGATGACTGTCATTTGGACCTTTCTGGATTACAATCCGCCATCAAAAAGATATGTTTAATTATTGCAGCTGCTGTGAGAAAAGGCTATAAATGATCTGCTATTCAGCCTACTAGCTGGGACTCCCTTATGTGAACAGACGTGACGTAATGACGCAAAGACGAACGGCGACATGCTCGAATTTCTTGCAGAAACCCACCAGTACTGATTTTATTATAAAACATTATTACAAGCTTACCGTTGTGAATCGGGCTAAGGTAAGGAGATAGTTTTGAACACCGGCTGGTTATGTACTTGCTCAAAAATTGATTTTGGATCATTTTTAACCAACAAAAAAAGTTACGGACTGCAGCTTTAACAAATTTGCATGTTAACAAGAAAGGTCATGTGACAAAATATTCATCTGTCTAACCTTAGAAAGCTGTGAACGTTCAGAATGAGCGAGTGATGATCAGTACTTAGTTTCAATAAATCCAATTTTAGACAGAAAAGGGGGTTCTGGAAAGTTACAATATGTTTGCATAATACACTGAGCTCTTTTATCTCAAAGGATCAAAGGAAATTTGATTTCTCATAATATAATCCCTTTAAATACTATGTCTAAGGTTACTCCAAAAGGGTATGTATATGAAATTCATGGTGCTCCATATACTTCCTCAAAAGCACACATCGTTCAGTGTTTCAAGCTGTGCAAAAATGCAAATTCTTCTTTAGACTTTTTCCTTTATTGTCTCTTGATTCTGCATGAACATAAAAGCAAGTTACCACCAAAAGAACACAGCGTGAACCATTTCACAGGTAATAAAGTCTGCTGATGATGGATTACTTTTATACGGCACCTTTTATCTGGGAGCCTGAAGCCGTTTTAGTGTGAAGGAGGAGACCTCGCGGCTCATCACACACTAATCATGCACTTACAGCACTGAACCATCTGAATCATCGGCCAGACAGCCCCTAAAACCACACTGCTCTCAGCCCAGAAGACCATCACACTCAGCAGGTGGAACATCACAGACACAGCAACAAAAGCTTCTCTGAAGGGACTGCACAATCATTTGTGTTTTCTCTCAATTCCTCATTACAAAAATCTGCATTTAGGATTTGATATTTAGCAAAATGAACAGTACATATGCATGGAGAAAATCCACTGGCTTTACACAACTGAACAAATGTGAGGTCGTCAATCTCAAATTGCCCCACTTAAACAGCTGAAGCAGCGAGATGCTTTAATTTTGCATGAATCCACCTCCCCAAATCTGGATAAACAATCCACTGATCATTCACTGCGACCTTTAATCTATTATTCTGAAAGCAAAAAAAAAAAAAACTCTGGAAAACAACAACCAGTTGAGGTTGGGAGAAACAGATCATAAAACAATCATTAAAAGACCTCTTGTATTAGGAGGAATGTCTTTGATTGTAGGATTTGCTGGAACAAATGATCAATTTCAAAAGAGTGCGTGAGAGCACAGAAATGTGCTTATATTCTGATGCATTCTTGCTTTGAGCTGATGCACTTCTGTATGCGCTTTGTCTTTTCTCTGAGTCTGTATACAAACTCATAACAGTATTACAGAATGAATGAATGAACCCACCATAATTCTTTTTTTCATAACATTGTAAAACAACAATAGCCATCTTATTAACCAAAACCCAAATAATAGATATTATCAAAGCTTTCACCCTCTATCACAAAGGCATATTGCTTCTGTTTGGGGGCATTTTGACTCCAGCAAAAACACATTAAGCAAAAACTAATCCAAATAGACAATGTGCAGGATTGTGCTGCTACAGTGTGAACTAACCAGAGAACTGTAACATGGAAATGTATTAGCATTTAATCATGTTTTTATATCAGGGGTCAACAAGACCCCAAACAGAACTAACAGTTTTTCCATTGCATTTGAAGCATGTTACTAATTTGATCTGATTTAAAAGTCATGAGGTAAAACCCTGAATACTTAAATAGGTTAAATAGGCCAATGTTTTGAGATTTTAAAATAGCGTTTAGGTCTCTCTGACTCCAAACAGAACATAAAAGACAGATTAGCTCCGGTAAACATTCTAATTGCTTAATTTGCAGCTGTTATCCAATATTTTATTATTATTATTATTAAAGTATGGTGGCCCAGTAGTGCACAACACAACGAAATTTAAAAAGCAAACATAAATTCACAACACAACGAAATCGAGCACAATGCAATGGAATAAAGCCACAACACAACGAAATAAAGCCACAACAAAACGAAATCGAGCCACAACACAACGAAATCGAGCCACAACACAACGGAATAAAGCCACAACACAACGAAATAAAGCCACAACACAACGGAAATGCAGAAATCTCAGAGCTCGGTAAAGTTCGTTTTCCTTGCCACTGTTCGGCAGTGATATCAATACCACCACGATTAGTTTTAACACTATAGTATGTAACCACCGTATATCGACATGAAATAATAATTAAAAATCACCTACGTGCACAATAGCTTCATATTTATACCTGTGAAAGATTTGACACGCTACCACAGCGAATGATGAAGGGAACGTCAGCCAATTCCACCAAGTGGTTAAAACGTATAATTTGTATTCATTAAAATTACTTTTAACATTCAAATTCCAAAGCTTGTCAGTCTTACCAACATGAACTAACAAGCTTTGGAATTTGAACAAGTCTGTTTTTAAATGAATAAAATTCATTGTAATGAATACAAATTATACGTTTTAACCACTTGGTGGAATTGGCAGACGTTCACTTCATCATGTGCCGTGGTATCGCGTCAAATCAATCAAGTATAAATATGAAGCTATTGTGCACGTAGTTGATTTTTAATTAATATTTAATGTCGATATACAATGTTTACATACTTAAAACTAATTATGGTATTGATATATTTGTAAGACTGTCGACTTTATAGAACAGTGGCAAGGAATACTAACATTACCGAGCTCTGAGAGTGTGGTCGGGAGCATTTCCGTTGTGTTGTGGCTTTATTTTGTTGTGTTGTGGTTTAATTTTGTTGTGTTGTGGCTTTATTTCGTTGTGTTGTGGTTTAATTTCGTTGTGTTGTGGCTTGATTCCGTTGTGTTATGGCTTGATTCCGTTGTGTTATGGCTTGATTCTGTTGTGTTGTTGTGAACTTATGTTTGCTTTTTTAATTTTGTTGTGTTGTGCACTACTGGGCCACCCTATTAAAGCGTTAGTTCACCTAAAAATTAAAGTTCTGTCATTAATTACCCTCATGTCATTCCAAACCCGTAAGACCTTCGTTCATCACACAAATGAACAACAAATTTTTTTTTATTGATGAAATCTGAGAGCTACCACTTTCAAGCCTCAGAAAGGTAGTAAAGACATCATTAAAGTAATCCATGTGACTCCAGTGGGTTAACCTCCATTTTTTGAAGAAACAAAAAAACAAAACAACAATTTACCACTTTATTTACACAATATTAATCTCCAACGTGTGCCTGCGAGAACACCAGGACACATGACAATTGTGTTGACACGAGCAGATGTTGCGTGAATGTACGTTGTAGATTAATATTCTGTAAATAAAGTGTTAAATTATGTTTGTTTGTTTTGTTTTTTTGCGTCAAAATGAGTTAATGAGTTTAAACCACTCGAGTCAAATGTATTACTTTAATGATGTTTTACTACCTTTAAAAGTGGTAGTTGTGTAGGCTGTCAATGGAGGGTCAGAAAGCTCTCAGACTTCATCAAAGAGATCTTCATTTGTGTTCCGAAGATGAATAAAAGTCTTACGGGTTTAGAACAACATGAGGGTGAGTAATTAATGACAGTTTTCAGTTTTGAGTGAACTACGTAACCAGTTAATAACAAAAGAAAAGTGCAACACCACAGACAGACAGACAGACAGACAGACACACAGATAGATAGAACAATGTATTATGGTCAAAATAGAGAGGAATTTTCTAGCCCTCTGATGAAAAGTGAAAGTGACATGTGAAGGCCAAGTATGGTAACCCATACTCGGAAAATGTCCTCTGCATTTAACCCATCCAAGTTAGTGCACACACATTAGGAGTAGTGAATAGTGAACACACACACACTGCAAACAGTGGACACACACACCCGGAGCAGTGGGCAACCATTTTTGCTGTAGCACCTGGGGAGCGATTAGGCGTATATGTGCATTGCTCAAGGACACCTCAGTCATTTCCTGCCAGTATTGAGACTCAAACCCACAACTTTTGAATTACCAGTCTGATATTAGGCCATGACTGCCCACGACTGATGGAGTTGAGAGTAACAACAAGGCATGCCAGAATCCAGATCAAATGAGTGTGTTGACCAAGCAGAGTGCCACATAAGTTTGTGACCTGAGGTGAGCATCTCACCATATCCGTGTCGGCTCAGACTCTGACTACAGCTCCCAGTTACTTCGGTCATGTTCAAAGCTAGAGGATCATCATTCCCTAGCACTTAAAAAACCTATCCCGCAGAGTCCGCCTACACACTAGTGCACACAAACAGAAAGAGAGAGGGAGAGAGTGACAGAAAAGAGCAGAATTAAAAATTAAATAGCAAATGAAATATCTTAATTTAGAGAGAAGGAAAGAGCCATGATGTGTCCAGATCATTGTATACGTCCAGTAATCCCATTTTAAATGAATGAATCACCCAACATCCTGGTCCGAGAGCTTTAGTCTCAAAGGGATCTTTGAACATGTAAACTGCTTCTGGCTCTCTGAAATCACTCTCTTTTGTGTAATCGATCCTTTAATCACAATTTAATGCTTTACTTTCACTGTTATAAAGCGCAATGGACCCCTGAGCATTAAAATTTCATAAAGGCAGGGCAGCTAATCACCAAAGCGATATTGATAATGACAAGTGGAAATTATTTCACTATTATGGGTTATTCCTTGCCACTTCACTGGTTTAGGCAGTAGAGTGTGCAATTTAGGGGCAGTCGTGGCCTAATGGTTAGAGAGTCAGACAGTCAGTAACCCAAAGGTTGTGCGTTCAAGTCTCAACACCTGCAGGAAAAGACTGATACCCCCAATCACTCCCCAGTGCCACAGCAAAAATGGCTGCTCACTGCTCCAGGTCAAAATCAAAATCAATTTTTGAGCAAGTACATAACCAGCCAGTGTTCTCATTATCTTATCTCGATTCACAACGGTAAGATTGTAATAATGTTTTATAATAAGAGCGACCTGGTGGATTTCCGCGGGAAATTCGAGAATGCAGCAGTTCGTCTGTGCGTCATTACATCACGTCCGTAAACAGAAAGGAAGGAGTCCCATCCAAGCTAGTCGGTTTTATCACGTGAGGATGTTGCAGGTAGCGGATCATTTATAGCCTTTTCTACAGCAGCTGAAATAATTAAACATCATTTTTATGGCGGATTTTAATCCAGAAAGATCCAAATGACAATCATCAGTGACAACTGGAGATTCACCCGTAGTCAAAAGCAAAAGACTTGTTGGGACTTGCTGGACTGTTGAGTGGCTACAGAAATTGAAATCTACAGGTAACTCTAACATGCATATAGTCATAGCAGTGCTGATGTTGTTAACATTAGGCTAACAATTTGAGAACAATATAACAGTAGAATATTTTGCATGGTTTGACGTGATCCGAGCTAAGCGATCGTTAGATTTAATCATAATTGGCAGCGCGATTAGGCCTAATGCTTTTTTCCTCAGTTGGTCAGAACAAAAGTGGCAGACATGTTACTTACTTGTTCAGATGATATTTTCCAGTGAAAATTCTTATATTGGTCATACTTTCAAGACATTGAATCTGTGATTCTGAAGTACAGTATCCACTGGTGCGGTGACTGACAGCAAGCATTAGATTCATCCGCGCTGACGAGCTGTGCCAAGGCACAACGCACGTACAGATATCTGTTCCGCATATGACTGCAATTGCAGGTTTTAAACAAGAGATGGTGACAAAGAGGAAAAATCACGGACTGCAGCTTTAAAGTCACCATGAAATTAAAACTGACATTTTTTTTTATGAAATATTGTATAAATGATTTATCCATGCACATTAGGGCTGTACGATTTATCGCACAATATCAAAATATCACTGAACTTAAACGTGATTATTGCTTAAACGTGATTCTTAGTGCAATTATGAAATCGCAAAGGCTGCGATTATTTTTTTATGCGCAGCTTGTCAATGTGCAGCCTCGGGCACTGCGAGTTTGAGTCGCTTATAAAGTACATTTGAAAAAGCAACACGCATCAAACATCTTTCCAGACATGAGAAGCATTATTAACTTGTCCAACAAAAGACAACATTTAATAACATGTTTTTACTCCAAACTCACTTCATAAGGACAGTTGAGCATCCTTCTGTGAGATAATGTGGCTTCTTACACAGAATAAGGCAGTCATGAGTTTATTTGTCATGTTTAATCAATCAAAGCGTTTCAGTCTTCTGTTTATTCAGCTATTGCGGTATGATGTGTGTTATCTTCTTCTGCGGCAGGGCATATTTGGAGTTTCTGCGCAAGAGCGCCCTCTAGCTTTCAGATGGAGAAGCATTTACTACTGATAACAGAGCCGTACAGCTCTGACAAGCTGCGCATAAAATAATGGCAGCCTTTGTCAGCCAACATCTCTTCTCTGATGACGTGTTTACCGGCGCGAGGGTGGGACAACCTGTCACTCACATGAGATCAAAGCAATAGCAAAACAATCAATTCCCAATAAACAAAATCAAGTCCTGCCCTTTTCTTGTTTGAGAAGCCATTTCACTCAGATATATACCACAAGAGGGAATAAAAGACTATTGCAACTTCCATTTAACATTGATTTGGACAAAAACATATTACTGCCAGATGTAATTTTGTTAAATTAAATCATTATATATAAAACAACATATTTTTAAATACACAAACTTTTACTTGCATATCTTGCAGACATTATTTTACATGAATAACAATCTAAACTCAATCCAAGGACTTTACTTAAAAGTTTTGAAAAATTCAAGCAAAGTTACTTAGTGTCTAAAATTTGCAGGCTGTAGAAAAAGTGTACTGCTGAGAAGCCTGAACATTGCTTACGTTAGCAAAACTTTAGCTCACAATGTATGGCTACAAAAAGAGATAGAAAGAGAACAAAAAAAAAAAAAAAAACATCTGAAAAGAATTAAGATAGCTTGCATTGAAATTAGTCTCTTGAAATCCAAACACAAGTGTATAACACATATCTTGTACATCATGTGCTGGTGTCAGTTTGACTGTAGTTGTAGGAAATAACAATGACACGGTCAGCAAATGGTCATTCTCTAGTTGTTCTCCATCTTGTCAGACCAGCTTGCTCCACTGACCATGCTTTAAGTGAGCCTCATTCGCACACTCTGAATGTAAACCTGAGGGCATAGCTGACATTTTCTGAAATAATTCAGGCAGACAGGGGTGTGCCAGAATCACAGCAAATCAGGTGTCAGTCAACATATCATGAATGTGCCTACATTATCACAAAATCTCTCTCTTTCTCTCTCTCTCTAATGTGAAGTATACTTTGTTTCTAAAATGAATCTAAGAATTTCAATGTGCTCTGACTTTTTGACCCCACTGTATTATATACACACACTAAAACTAATGCAATAGAAAATACAACAGCTGTGAATGCTGGTCAAATGCAAATAGGTTCATCATAGCTTATTTGCAGATCCAGATGACATTATGAGACAAACACCACTGAATTTAAAAGCTATGGTCTTGCACATTTACACATTAGTAAATAATACTACATGCAGAAACACAATTAGCAGTGAAATTCTCACTAAAAAAGCCTTTGACTATACAACAAGGACAGTTATTTTCTCATGTGCCAAGGAGTCGTGAATAAAAATAGGCAAATATATAACAAAGCATTTATAACAGTGAAAAGAACTGGAACACTTATTTTCATGTTTTTTTTTTTTTTTTTTTTTTTTTTGCCAAAATAAAAATAAGTGTAAACATTTAAAAAGCTAATTTTGGCTTTCATTCTTCCCCAAAAATGTAACATTTAATATCTTATTCTAGCCTCAGTAAATATGGCCATTCTTCATTGCTTTTTATGAGCCTCAGTAAATAAAACTGATAGGCAGTGCTGTGCACAGTGCTTTATAGACGCACGTCTTTTATGTTGTTTTCAGTTTAAATTAGAGGAGAAATGAGAAAACGAATAAGCGTAAAAAAAAAAGAACAGCAGGAGTGAGAAAGCCAAGGTTCAGCTCTATAGCTAGTGTCTAATTAGAGCCTCAGCTGTCATAAAAGTTTACTTTTTTTTATCAAAAACTGCAGCAACATGAGCACACATTTCTGATAAATATGAATCAGATGAGTTTGTTGCTTATGCTTTCTCCAGTGCTGAGAATCTGCCTGTGTGTTGGCTGCCTTTGTAGAGTGAGCTGAATGGAGCTTTGTGATGTGAGGGCAATTGCAGCCAGTCAGGCTGAAACTGCACCAGTGATTAGGAAAATTGAGTTTTTCAGAGCCACTGGGCCTTTTGAATCAAACTCTGCAAGATGCCGCTCTCAGGAGCTTTCCCTGAAGAAAAAAAAGAAAAAAAAGGCGCTCACTCTCTGCAGATATTTCTGGATCCAGGTGGTACTTTCAGTCAGATTAATATGTTAATCTGTTATGTCAATTCTCTGAATGAATAGGGGCTCATTTCCTAAAAAACAAAAGAGGAAACTATTCCATAAGTGATTGTGAAGTTGGAAAAAGGAGTTTTTATTGTCATTCAAGCAAATTTTTTCCCAGGCAACTTGACATTGAAATATGTACAATTCAACAGTAAATAAGCCCACCTATGAAAGTTTACATTTTTCAAATAGATTAAGCAGGGACTTCACTTAGAACAAATTGCACACTCTGATAGCGGCATTTATCTGCATGTGCTATCTGTATTGTTTTATTCCAATCTACAATCCTCCATCCAATTTACTAAAGGAATTATGCAAATTTATAACATAGCAATGCAAATGCACCCACAAAATCTGTGTTGAATACAAATCGCACAGCACAAATCCTGATCGAGACAACACAGAGATATGCAGGATTGGGAGAGTCACATTTAGTAGATTTGTAAAATGTTTTACCATTTCATTTAAAAGTAAAATGACCCCGAACTTTTTTTTTTTTAAAAATAACAAATATTTTATGACTGATTAAATTGATCAAAAGTTACAGTAAAAACATTTATAATGTTCTAAAAGATCTCTATTTCAAATAAATGCTGTTCTTTTGAAATTATTCAAACTATTTATCTCTTTTATAACATTATAAATGTCTTTACTGTAACTTTTGATCAATAACAAATATTTTAATTCAGCAAGGACTGATTAAATTGATCAAAAGTTACAGTAAAGATGTATAAAAAATCTATTTCAAATAAATGCTGTTCTTTTGAAAATATTCTATTTTTAAATATAACTATTTAAACTATTTATTTGAAATAGAGATGTTTCATAACATTATAAATGTCCTTACTGTAACTGAAATTACTCAAACTGTAACAACTGATCAAAAGTTACAGCAAATACATTTATAATGTTATAAAAGATCTATATTTCAAATAAATGCTGTTCAAACTATTTATCAAAGAATCCTTTAAAAAAAAAATCACGGTTTCCACAAAATTATTAAGCAGCACAACTGTTTTCAACATTGATAATAAGAAATGTTTCTTCAAGCGTCATGTAAAATTAGGCCTAATTGTAATATCTCACATTATTTTAGTTTTTACTATAGTTTTGATCAAATAAATGCAGCCTTGGTGAACGTAAGAATCTTCTATCAAAAGCGTCCAAAGAAAAAAAAAAAATCACACAGACCCAAATAAGCTAGTTAATCTCATTAACCAAATATTCAACTGTTGGACGACAGAGGAAACAGCACATTTGCCTAACATTTCTGTTGGTCTACTGTCTCACTGTGGCAGTGCTGTTGCTTAATAGGTCATATTTTCTGACTGATAGATCTGTTTTGTCTTCTGACACCTTATGGACTTGTAATGTGTATAACACACCTTTTATTGGCCTGAAAGATTTATTATTGGTCTACACCTGGTTGAAAAAGGAAGGTGATATTGTACTAATGTGCCAGTGTGTGTTGACACATGGGCCTTGTCCTTGTATTTACTGCAGTGTGTTCTATTTCACAGCTGTTGACATTTGTGCATTGCGAGTTGCGTCTGTGTATGTTTGTGTGCTTGTGAAATGAAACTTGTGTTACTGGCATCATTTCTCTCCATTTCTTCCACTACCTTGGAGTTTACCCTTTTGTTTGCTAACTAAAAATGTAGCAAGTAGTTTTTCTATGAAGCAGAGCAGACTTTTTTGTAGTGTAAAAATGCTGACTAGCACTCATATCAGGTACAATGAATCGTGTAAACACACTTTGCTTTGTATGACCAAAAATTTGAATGTATTTAAATAAATTAACGTTCTACTCTCCCCCTTTCCCTCCTCTCCGTCTTATCCTCTCCTTTTCCAAGGTCACAGTAAAGATAGCCGTGCACACTTGTTTTATCACCAAACTGCTGACAGCTGCAATTTAATTGTGACCGAGAGTAACATATACCCTACTTTCAGGAGCAGGACAGAAAGAGACCTTGAAAACATCCCCTCGACTCACTTAAATCTCATCTTCTCTATTACCCCCCTCTGGTTTATCCCCAACAAAGCCACAATAATGATAAATGAGCAAAACATCATAAAATATCACCTCTTACATGGTGCTGCCCTTAAGTCATGGATGCTTGTGAATGAAGTATCGAGTGTAAAAAATGAGACCCTCTGCCTTTTTCTCCTTATATCCTTTGTCTTTCACATTATTTTCTCACCCCCAAGTCATTCCAAACCTTTATGACTCCGGAGTACAAATTTAAATTTTGCAGCATTTTTTTTTCTTTCTTTGGCACAAACGTGACACAAAAACACCTCAAAAGTATCATAAAAACAGTTGAAGCCATATAATAGCTTAGCGTGAAAAAAAAAAAACTGATATTCTGTTTGTTTTTAACTGAACATTCTGGCATGTGCTCTTTTTTTAGGCTTGAAAGCTTCAGTCTTAATTCACTGAAACTTGGATGGACGAATGGATAGACTTGGAGGGATGTTAGAATTGAGTAATAATAGTAGTCATAATAAGCATATTTCCAGTTAAAATTATTATAAGTGTTTATATTATATTAGACAAGATGGGATGGTATTCGTGGGAAATTGTGTTGTACGTCACTAGCCTGTGTGTGTCTCGTCATATGTATGGTGTGGGGGTGGTCACAACGACTGAGAAAGGTTGACATAGAGCTTACAGTGGGTACGGAAAGTATTCAGACCCCCTTAAATTTTTCACTCTTTGTTATATTGCAGCCATTTGCTAAAATCATTTAAGTTCATTTGTTTTTCCTCATTAATGTACACACAGCACCCCATATTGACAGAAAAACACAGAATTGTTGACATTTTTGCAGATTTATTAAAAAAGAAAAACTGAAATATCACATGGTCCTAAGTATTCAGACCCTTTGCTCAGTATTTAGTAGAAGCACCCCTTTTGATCTAATACAGCCACGAGTCTTTTTGGGAAAGATGCAACAAGTTTTTCACACCTCGATTTGGGGATCCTTTGCCATTCCTTCTTGCAGATCCTCTCCAGTTCTGTCAGGTTGGATGGTAAACGTTGGTGGACAGCTATTTTTAGGTCTCTCCAGAGATGCTCAATTGGGTTTAAGTCAGGGCTCTGGCTGGGCCATTCAAGAACAGTCACAGAGTTGTTGTGAAGCCACTCCTTCGTTATTTTAGCTGTGTGCTTAGGGTCATTGTCTTGTTGGAAGGCAAACCTTCGGCCCAGTCTGAGGTCCTGAGCACTCTGGAGAAGGTTTTCGTCCAGGATAACCCTTTACTTGGCCACATTCATCTTTCCCTCGATTGCAACCAGTCGTCCTGTCCCTGCAGCTGAAAAACACCCCCACAGCATGATGCTGCCACCACCATGCTTCACTGTTGGGACTGTATTGGACAGGTGATGAGCAGTGCCTAGTTTTCTCCACACATACCGCTTAGAATTAAGGCCAAAAAGTTCTATCTTGGTCTCATCAGACCAGAAAATCTTATTTCTCACCATCTTGGAGTCCTTCAGGTGCTTTTTAGCAAACTCCATGCAAGCTTTCATGTGTCTTGCACATGAAACTACAACTTTTCTACAACTTTTTCCCATCTCCCGACTGCATCTCTGGAGCTCAGCCACAGTGATCTTTGGGTTCTTCTTTACCTCTCTCACCAAGGCTCTTCTCCCCCGATAGCTCAGTTTGGCCGGACGGCCAGCTCTAGGAAGGGTTCTGGTCATCCCAAACGTCTTCCATTTAAGGATTATGGAGGCCACTGTGCTCTTAGGAACCTTAAGTGCAGCAGAAATGTTTTTGTAACCTTTGCCAGATCTGTGCCTTGCTACAATTCTGTCTCTGAGCTCTTCAGGCAGTTCCTTTGACCTCATGATTCTCATTTGCTCTGACATGCACTGTGAGCTGTAAGGTCTTATATAGACAGGTGTGTGGCTTTCCTAATCAAGTCCAATCAGTATAATCAAACACAGCTGGACTCAAATGAAGGTGTAGAACCATCTCAAGGATGATCAGAAGAAATGGACAGCACCTGAGTTAAATATATGAGTGTCACAGCAAAGGGTTTGAATACTTAGGACCATGTGATATTTCAGTTTTTATTTTTTAATAAATTTGCAAAAATGTCAACAATTCTGTGTTTTTCTGTCTAATTTTACCATAATGAATCAGAGTAAGAAAAAAACATGTTTTGGAAGAAGGATTGATGATGTTTTGACTCAAAAAAACAAAACAAAAAGTATACCTTTAACTGGACTGAAAGGTCAGCTTAGCTTTCGGATATAGTCACACTAATGATGTGTGTCATTCACTATTTTATGTACCCTTATAGAGTGTGATTTAAGATAATTCTTGTTGTACATATTAGCTTATATTGTGTTCTGTCTCAGTGCCGTTGGACTGTCTGAATACTTCATTCTGGCTGGAAGGTGTAGTTTCAGTCAGTTTAGTCACCTTTCTAAATTAATGCGCTGCCTTCATTAAAGAGCGCACACACACAACAAATGTTTGATTCACTATATTAGTGAGGACAATGCATAGGCTGATTTTATATCAGGTTGATTTTCTATCACCTGACCCATCTTCTACCCCTAAACATCACAGAAACATATGGAAAACACTCGTTTTAAATAAAAACATATTTTGGCAGATTTATACGGCTTTTAACTAGTGAGAACCAGAAAAATGTCCTCACTAGTCAATTGTCATAATATTTCACAAGGCTATATTTGGCCCTCACAAATTGCTAAACTTTTACACACACACAGACAGGTTTGTTTTGCTATCTTAGTGAGGACATTCCATAGGCGTAATGGTTTTTATACTGTACAAACTGTATATTCTACCCCCCTACACTACCCCTACCCCTAAACCTAACCATCACAGAAAACATTCTGCATTTTTACATTTTTAATAAAACATTGTTTAGTATGTTTTTAAAGCTATTTTAAATATGAGGACTCAAATATGATTATACAATTTTGTGTCCTCATAAATCACAAAAACATGCGCGCTCACACACACACACACACACACACAGAGAGAGAGAGCGAGAGAGAGAGAAAGAGAAACAGGAGCACAGAAACTGATAGGGTTCAATACACATTTTTGGGGATTTTCGCAGATCTCTTAACATGTCCCATGCACTCACATTTTTTTTTTCTCTGCAGATAAGTTGCTGTGAGTTGATATAAAGGACAAGGTGAAAATGGGAGATTTGTCCAATTTAAAGGTAATATATATAATATTTGATATTTGAAGGAATTGACGTTCTTTGGGTTCAATTTGTCACAAAAATGTAAAATTCCTTCTCTTGTTTATATGTATAACAGGAATTTCTTCTTTGTCATCAAGAGTACTTTATGTTATCCATGGACCAAATCATTGTTAATAGTCACATCACCATCTTCAGTAATGCTGCCAGGTTGTTGTTTACCTCCTACAACTGCCTGAACATCTCGTACCCAGCAGGGCAAGGAGCAACACTGGAGTTCTCATAGATAAGAGCATAGGTCAGAAAGCAGCAGACAGTTTCATACATCAAAACAGTTATGAAACATTCTCTCTGGCTACGTCTTCACTAATCCGGACACATTTGAAAACGTTGTTTTCATTTCAGAATGCTATCCATCCACATTAGCATTTTTAAAAGTTTTCCATAAGTTTATCGTCCACAAGAAACATTGGAAGACGCTTAAATCATCTTACTTCTCAATCTCAATCTCAATTTATTTATAAAGCACAATAAAACAATGGTAGTTGACCATTGTGAGAAAACACTCAACTTGTTTGTTTGGTTTAATTGTTTGTTTGTTTTTTTATGACTCATTGTAATTCATTTGTTGACAAGTGGTCAGGTTTTGAAGGCAGACTGTTTAATTATTATTGAACTGTTTAAGATTTTTTCATTTGTATGACAAATTGTAAAATTGTTATATTAAGTATACCGATTATTTTTAAAACCATTAAATTTTTGGACAGTTATTTTAAAAAGTACATTTTTGGAAATAAAACCTGAAAAAAAAAAAAAAAAAAAAAAACCCTCTTTTGCACTTTTGAGGCTGATTGTGCTCAGCATTATAGGTAATTTCATTGTTTTTACACAAATAAATATCCTTCATTAAACATAAAAAAAAGGAAATATAGAAGATCTTATATAGTTAGTCATGCACAGTTACATATGGAATTATTTGATTATGAATATTTACTGTATTTTTATGAGACAGTTATTTTCTGTTTATTTTTTTTTAAACAGTATAATTTTAGCATGCAAAGAATTCTCTACAGAGTCCCGCAAAAGGCAGACAACATGTAAATAAAATGTATATTAGCTTCAGAGGGGATTCTTTAATGGGGGCAGGATCACTCTGTGGACATAATCTAACAAACCCGATGGAATTTAAAACGACGAGTCACATTACAGATATGTGCCCTAAAACTCTCTGTTGAGCCTTGAGCTCATGAGAATAGAAGCAAATTATTTTGTGGATTTTTTTATGTGTGGCAAAAGACATACATTATGTGTTTATTTTTGTCATATGAGCTGGCATAAATGCAATCCTTGGTTCAATTTCCATGAGTCCCTCCGCTGTTAGAAGTGACTGAGGAAAATTGTATTCTAAGATTGCATTTTGCATCAACAGGTGCTAGACACATATCATGGGCTTTCTTTCTGATTGAACTAGGGTTCTGTTAGGTTTCCTCAAAATGCAGAAACAATCTCAAGTGCCTGTTTCTGTGGACACACACAAAAACAAGAATATCAGTCTCATTTAAGATGTAGGGAATATATGCATGCAAATGTAAAAGCCACAAAAAAAAAAAAAAAAAAGTTTACATTAGGTGTACATGTCCAGACTTTTATAGCGATCACTATCCTTTTACATTACTTGTTGATTTTTTTTAAGACACCCTATAAATTTGATTTACATCGATTCGAACTGACAACTAATTATAATTAAAAGCATATTAATCAATTAAACGGTTTGACATATGGCAAGAGCAGATCTCAGCTAGAGGAGGGTTTGTTTGTGCACATAATTAATCACGTATGTCATACTTGTTCATTCAGTTAATTTTGCTTTGGATAAGTTAAGCTGATAAGATGAAATCTAAGATAAATAAAAAAGAGGACATAATGGTGCTTCTGATGTACCTTTTTCTCCTTTTCCCCTGCTATTCAGCATAATCCATAAAATTAAAGCAAAGACACATTTATGTAAAATTCTGTTAAGATTTTTGTTTATCTTACTTTGATATCATTTAATTAACAGCACAACTCAAATCATAGTCAAAATGCCCAGAAAAATGACAGCAGCCAACAGCCATGCACTCATGGTTTTTCAGTGTATAAGAATTGGCTACCTATATGCTTACTAAATGTTTTCATGAGAAAATGAGTTATGACAACATTTATTTGCTAACAATGTCACCATGATTTCTATTCTTTATTTTGTAGGTTTTCATATCAATTTCTCATCAAGACCTCTTGACTTTGTTGGTCCCACTTTATATTAAGTGGCCTTAACTACTATGTACTTACATTTAAATTAATAATTTGATACAATGCACTTATTGTGTACATACATGTTTTTACATTGTACTTATATTTTAAAAACACCTGCATGTAATTACATCTGTAATTAATTTCTGTAATTACATTTATAATTACACTGTTGACCCTTCCCTTACACCTTAGCCCTACCCTTAAACCTACCCATGCCACCAAAGCTTTCCCTAACCTTACCCGTATCCCACCTCAATAGCAGCAAAAGTGTTTTGCAATTCAATATGAACCCAATAAGTACATTGTACTTATTTTTTGATGTAAGTACATAGTAGTTAAGGCCACTTAATATAAAGTGGGACCACTTTGTTTAGTGTAAGATTCTAAGCGGGATACTTTAATAATTTCTGCCACTGGAAAAACTGAGAAAATGCAATAGAAAATGACTTATAGTGGAGTGAACTGATTTAAGAGAAATGTGAGACTGGATATGGGGACTGATTTGACAGCTTTTATATTTAACCAAAGATAATATTTGAGTTTTTATACACTGGAGAAAGTATCACTTGAGACGAGGGATGAGAAGAGAGTAATAATAATAATAATAATAAATGTCAGTTTGATTTCTAACTTTAAATTTAAATGAAAAACGAACTTTATATGAAAAAGAAAAAAAAATGTGTGTTGTTCACCAAACCTCAACCAGCACACCAAACAGATCTCACTCATTTGGGGGGAATCAAGAGTTCATTTTGATGATGGTCTTTTGCCAGTGCACAGAACATACTAAAATAATTTGACACAGTTTCCCTCTCTACTATCAGCGGCCACTACAGAATATACAGCGTGAAACATACAAGGCAGGCAACCAGTGTATTTCGATTCCTGAATGAATGACTCTTGTGAGATGTTGTTTTTAGAGATTCAAAGACATACAGCTTACAACTTACTCAGTTCTCATCCATATATCCGAGACTGGATAGATAGTCAGTTGTGCATGAAAGAATATTTAACAACAAAAATAATAACATGATACTTAAAACTAGTTCTGGATTTGCCCATTTAAAAATTGTCAGAAAAAAAAAATATTGTATTCACATTGCATTATTTACAGAAATAAGGCTCTTAATAGTAATGAAAAAGATAACAAAGTAAAGCATGAGAGATTTTGCATGTCGATTTAGTGCTACAGAAGATATTAGAGATGTCATCCTTGAATTCCAATTAGTCTAACACTCCCATGATGTCTCCTCTCCTTTTAACTTCTCTCTCTGTTCACAGCTTGAGACCAAGACAAAACCATATCAAATGGTTAGCTTCACTTTCAATTACAAAAACATCATCAAGGGACTGTATTGGAACTATGCGACCATGAACATAACAATGGTGGATTTTATTATTACGCACCTGCTTGCAGACATAACAGTGCACTCTCAGTGAAGTTTGAGTGAATGTTGTGCATTAGTGGAATGTTTAGGTCCACGATTTTGGGCTACTCTGTGGTCAAAAAGATCATGTTTTGGATTCTGTCTCACCTGTAGGACATGAAACCTCACCTGTGATTGCTTTTCTCAACTAACTAATAATCATCAATTTGAGATTTGTCATTACTGTACTGAGATTGAAAGAAAGATGGGTTGAGAACAAATAGATATCAAAAACAATTAAAGAATAAATTATACCTACAAAGAGATTTTCAGAAATATTCAAAGCAGAGCTTTCTACTTCTTTGTGACAAAATGCTCACAGCCAAATTCTTATGATTGTGATAATACAATTCTGCTGTGACTGTTTCATAAAACTGCGAGATTCGCCCTTCGCCCCATTCCATGCATGCCCATATTGTTGATCTGCAGAATAAACCTTCAGGAAAAATAAAATGCATCTCAAAGCACTATAAACCTGTGGTGCTCCAAATCGCTTCCTTTAATATGCTAATGTGTCTGGGGAGAAATTATATGAAAGTTTGCCGGGTGTTTGGAAAAACTGAAAAGGACATTGCTTCACACTCCACTGAACTGTGGTGGATTTGGCAGCTGAACGTGGCAGGAATCAATAGAACTGTACCGTGCTCACATTATAAATCAAGCACAGCTGTTTGTTATACACAAGACATATGTACAGTGCTGTTATACATAAAATATGACAAGTTCTCAGTTCAGCATATTAAACAAATGCCAAATGTAAGTATTAGTACTCTACAACCCACTGCCAATCTCAAGTTGTTCACAGTATTGCTCAATCAAAGAGTTCCCCCGAACAAATCATTATCTAGATGCCACATTAACAACTGCACAATAACACATCTGCATGTCCACCATATTATAAAGGTTGAGATCCATCATAAATTCATACAAGTGGATTGACTGCAAAAAGCAGTATCAGTGAGTCCACCCACCTAAACCCTAATGCTTAAAATACTGGTTTGAGTAGGATAAACTTAAATTGAACAAATTGTTCAGTTAAATTAACTGTTATGAGTATTTTGAACTTTCTTTTTCTTTTGAGTTAACAGCACTGACATATTTTAAGTAAACTGAACTGTTTTCTTGTTTTGAGTTGTATAAACTCATAATCTAGACTAACTTCAGTTTAACTGAAACTGGGCTGGGATTTCTATTTCCCATTATGCTTTGCCCATAGCACTCAAGAGGGAGAGTAAATGCTAGAATTAAGTGTTATATAATGTTTTTTTTTTTTTTTTTTTTTTTGTGCAAGATTAATGGTAAGAGAGATTTAATAGTGATTTGTTTTGTTATGCTAACTGAGAAGAGTTTCTGTTAATGTGGGTTTTTGGAGAGTAACCATCATGGTGACAAGTGGTGCATGCTGCTACCATGCTATTGTTAACATGTCAGAAAATTAACAAGCTGGCATTTTCTAAATTTTCTTATTAGGGTTTACAGTGAAGTAAATAACTCATTTGATTTGCAAGAACTCAAAATAAAAAACTTAATTAACTAAATATTTTATGTTAATTGCTATCAAAATGCATGAGTTAGCTAACTCAGTAGGCCTACTTCAAGTTAGGAGCAATTAACATGAACAAGTACCACAAACTCAAAACTTTATAGTTCCGCTTATTAAAATTGGGAACATCATAACTCAAAAAAAAAAAAAAAAAAAAAAACTGATTACCTCAATTTTTTTTTTTTTTTTTTTTTTTTTGAGTTAGCCCAACTTATTCAGGTTTACAGTGAACTTCAACAAAAGTTGATTCATAATAATACTTTTTTTTTTTTCATAATGCACATGATTTAAAAACAAATTGTTATGCAATCATAAACAAAACAGGCTGGATAGAGGTCATAAACAACAAGAGAATCTAGCTATCCAAAAACATATACCAATATTTGTAAAAAAAAACTCCTCAGGAATCAAGATTCATTCTCCAAATCAGAAAGTATACATCACATTAAACTGTGTGAGGGCTTTAAAACATTGTGGTGCTATTGCTCAGGCACAAACGGAACAATGCATTGTCCATATAGTTGTAAAAGCAATTGTAAAGTAATCAAATTGATATTCTGATAGTTAAATATTACCAGAAACACACTATAAACTGAAGCATATATATTGTAGATACTGTGAATTATACGACCTATTAACTGCTCAAACTATATTTTATAAACCTGGAATGTTTATATATCCAAAGCAGCTGAATGTGGGACTGCACTGCACACACATTTAGCCGTGATAAAACTAAAAGAGCTTTCTGAGGCGATTAAACAGAAATTACTGAGAAACAGATAAAACAGTATATTCAAGCTCCCTGTGGTCATATTCTTTTTACTGTACTTTCAACCAGCTCTAGTTGTCTGTGTCCTTGAGAATTTTATGAGCCCAACAGAAGAAAGCAACGGTCCTATGAATAATGTTTATAAATGGCCTATTTTCTAAGCATCAATCTATTATACGTACAAGGTTAGATAAGAGTAATTGAGCATTAGGTGATTTAGAACATCAACAAGAGACTTATAAATATTTCAGTTGTGTCAATACTTATTTATTTATTTAATATAGTGGCTATAAAATGGTTTTCAGGAACAGTTGCATTACTTCAGTCTAAAGCTGCTTATTGAGAGTTAGTCTAGAAATTACCACAAAAGTTAAGCAAGTATATTGTAATGAGAATAATTTATGGTATAAGTAAAAATGTATGATTGGATGTGGAGTGAACTACAGCTGTGTATAAAATTACTCAAAATAGGTTTGTTTAGAACCTATAGAACTATTTAAAGTAAGAAGCAAAGGAGACTATAGAAATGGTCTTCAATTTAAGATTAAGCTGCATGGTGCTTTTTTTTTTTTTTTTTTTTTTTTTTTACCCTAACATCATTCTTGACAGTTTATTTATATTACTCTATTTTTCTATATAAGAGACACTGAAAGATATGAGGCAGAAAAATGTTGTTTTTAAAATTGCTTGTCATTTTCACAGAGCACATTTATTCTTGTTTATCAGGTGGAAAAAAAAATATTGTTCCACAGTCTCTACCCACACCAAATATGAAGCATTGGAAATTTGCTTAGATTGCAACCATTTGTTATCACTGCCACTGCCATAAAAATGCCATAACAATAAGTACAAATGTGAGTCGAGATGCATTAGAATGGAAAGATGTCTGACGAAGTTTATGAATTCAGGTAATACATCACAGTTCTGGAATCTGACAAATCAGTAAAAAGTATTCTCATAACACCACATGAAATTGATAGAATGTTATTACACATTTTTGTGCATAATGAATCACTCCATTGTGTTTGCTTTTTTTACAAGCTGCTCTAAAAGAAACATTACATAAAGGATTACTATAAAAATGAGATTTGTAATATATAGCCATTATCAGGACCAAGCACAATAACTCCTTCAGTACATAAGCTCATGAAATTATCACTTTTAAATTTACAGTATTGGCATATTAACACTACTACTACTACTAATAATGTAATTTAATTGTAATTTAATGTAGTTTAATTTCCATGAAAGTTCCTTTGCCAATAAGCACATTTGGTGCAAATTCAAATTTCCACTATGATATGGTAGCTTTTCTTTCAAGGCAAAAATTAATAATACTATAAATACACTGTGCTTGGATAAGGAAAAATGACTTCAGAAAGGAAAAATGCTGAAGATAATGAGGAAATGTGCTGAAAAGCCAAAAAGCTCATTCAAGACCTGAGGACTTCATGATGCCTTGAATGATCAAGCTGACATCTTTTGCATTAACTTTACACTGTAATGCAGAATACCAGCATAAACGGACCAAAACAATGAGGTTTAAAATGATCCAGGTGCAAATCAGCATGATACTAGGACACTACTACTGGGAAGATATGGTAATACACCATAAAATAAAATGGCTAGTGTTTCTCTCTCTCTCTCTGTGCTGCATTGTTAATTGAGATTTTGCATTTCAAACACTTTTTAGAAACATGCATCTAGCCTGCTGGCAGTTTCAAATGAACGCAGGAAGTACTCACTTGTTGGTTAATTAAAATTTAAACAAGGTGAGAGACATACTTTAATTAAACCTCCTTGTGTACTTTAATCAAAGCCTCCCCAAATTCAACCTCACAATATATTCACTTCATTCCATTCATTAGCCAAGCACAAGGAATGTTACATTGGCAATGTACCCATTATTCACTTCTTGTGTGGGTAAATCACACATGGATGCCTTCGGTGCCTCTGCCCTCTGAGATTAGACAACAGCATTCCTTTAAATCTGTCAGTTGGCTCATGCCAACCAGACACAAAATCTTTATATTTCATTAAAAATTCAAGCCTAGCTGGTCCCCATCCTATTAGGACCAATAAGACCTGAGGGTATGAAATGCCATGATACAATGTAGTCAAGGGGGGGAGATACCCTGGAGATGCCCAGAGCAGTGCAGATTGAAGTGTACTTCTGCAATCATGCCATGTCAGTCATGTTCTTCTGGCTCAATCTCCATCCCATTGACAGAGAGCTATAGACTCCCAAAAGAGACCCGTAGTCTCCTTCAACTGACCAGTTGTCCATTTCCTCTCTGCGTGGGTCTCAGAGCAGTGGTTTTAATGAATCACTTGCACGCAACAGAGCCCTTGTGTCTGTGATGGGATCTTAACCAAAAGTGACACATGATACAGAAGAACTAGGGTCGTAGATAACCCTTGGGGTGGGCTCTCTAAAGTTGAGAAGAAACTTTTCCTGGGGTTAGAATAGTAGAAAAATGGTAAAAGGAAAATGAAATAGCACAAACCACTGTCTCAGTCGTTGCAAAATGTCAACATCAAATGAAATTTACATATTTATAAAATTAAGTACCAAAATAATTAAAATTATTAAAATAAAATTACTAATATAAAAGGTATCTATTATATATACACTGTATATGTATACACTGTATATATATATATATATATATATATATATATTTTTTTTTTTACATTTTTATTCATATGGTTTTGGAATGACAAAATGGACAAGTAAATGTCTGAATTTTTAGTTGTGATTGAGTTCATAATTTATGTTGACTGGTAATATCTAATCATCCTCACTCAGACAAAGGCCACTGTTGTTCTAGCTACACAAAGTTGAACAAACACCATCTCATAACATGTTTAGACATCGAGGGGAATATGTTTGTTGTTCCCTAGATCCAGAGGCAATTTTGCTTTTCTGTCTCCCCCACAATGACGTTAGTTACGGATTTTGTGAGGAAGATTAAAGCTGAGGTGCGGTTGGACTGAGAAACAGGCATTGAATAAAAGTCTTGTTCTTGCTCAGTACATTGTTACCGCGGTCCTTGAATAATCTCAGACAAAGAAACAGTGAAAATAGAGCAAATCCAAAATTTCAGAAGAAATCTAGAAGACATTTCAAAATAAATAAATAAATCCTGGCCTAGGTTTGTTTATAGTCCTTAAAAAAAGCATTTTTTGTGCTGTCTGGGTCTTAAAGGTAATCTTCAAAGTATACATATATATTTTTCCATCTATTTTCAGAAAGGGTAATCAAGCCTGACTCACCAGGCTGACTCTACCTTCATCTTATAAAAGACTGTTCCTCAATCAAAGACTGGACAGCAGATTAACACACTGTTCAAATAAAGCACATTTTACACAGCAGGTATAAATGGTAACACTTGTCTCTAAAAAAGATTTGTTTAAAAAATCATGTATTATTGATTTGATGAACACTAGCAATATTCATGCATTTTCGGGTGTAACAATCACTTTTATGTTCACTGTTCTCAAACAAATTTCTCCAAAGGCAGATACCTTATTCCCATCTTATGAAACAATTAAAAACAGGCGTCAAGTGTAATATAGGGAGGGGAAGTAAGGCAGCGTGTCCACCAAAGCATTTTTAGCCAGCTGAAAGCACTAGGCGCTCTGCTAAAAACACCTAGCTGTGAGAGCGTCAGTGCAGAGTTTTATTTCAGTTGACGGTTTGCTTGCTATGATACAATGTAAAGTATTTGCTCTGGCTCTTAATTAAAATTATTTTTTTCCATTATTATGCTTGTTGTTGTCATCTGTTGATGTTGTATAAGCAGAATGTTGCGGTTGGTCGGTGTTGTATTTGTCCCGCCCCTCCTCCAGTCTGATTGGACAGCTGGCTAAAAAGTAACAGTGGTGAGCGCTGCATTTTACCAAAGTCCTTTAAGACAAGTCATTTCACTCGGCAGCCATCTTTGAAACGCCTCTCGGGCATTCAAGTGCAGCTCCTATCTCTTTGAATGGGGAAACATCAAATTCTCCAAAGCTGTTTGCCAAGCTTTTGATTAAATTTCATATTTGAAGTCACCAATGAAATCTGACAACAACTGTTTCATAAATTTTGTTTCTAAATGCTCGAATCATGACAAAAAAACGTCTAGGTTACTATTGTAACCCCTGTTCCCAGAAGGAGGGAACGGAGATGTTATGTCAATACTGACGTAATGGGGTCTCGCCTTGGAGCCCAATCACCTCCAAGGATACAAAACAAGCCAGTGGGAATTGGCCAGTGAGATTTACATGCGGGACCACACCCCCAGTATCCGGGTATAAATAGGGCCGGCATACTCACCTTCATTCATATTTTTGCTGAGGAGCCGAGATAGATATCTGGCTGCTCAGCGGTGACTGAGAGCTATGGCAGGGGAATGTAACGTCTCCGTTCCCTCCTTCTGGGAACGGGGGTTACAATAGTAACCTAGACGTTCCCATTAAGTCAGTCATGTTCGACTTTACATCGATACTGATGTAATGGGGTCCCGTGTAAAGCGCCATAGCAACTGAACCACGTTAGGGAGTGTTAGGGAGGCAGATGCTGGCAGGCCGTAGCATGCCCAATGCAAGTGCGGCCCATACTCGCAACCCTCCAGCGCCCAGAGTAAGCCCAGGAATGTCTTCCATACCAGTTGGATGGAGAGGACAGGGCGTTACAATGGAGAGGTTGAAGCTGCTGTTCCTTACCCACGGGGAAGAGTGCTTCGGAACTCAATTCCCACGTTTTTCAGCCATGACCAAAACGCTAGAAAAGTGTTCCCCGAGGAGGGGAAAGCTACGGAGACCACACCCTGCCCGAGGGAAGGTAATGTGTGGAAAACACATATGGACTGGCCTGAGGACAGTAACGCTTATGGAAGATCTCTGATGTAGGTCCTACCTTCCTGGAGGAACACACTAGCAATCAGAGATAGGGCAAAACGAAGCTGCCCAGGGAAAGACACAGGTTTACCATCAGGGAAACCGTACCGTGGACAGACACATATGGGATTACCCGCAGGGAATCACAGCATATGGGCATCTAGCCCAGTACAAGGGCAGACCAATCGGGCATACACACGAGTACTGGACCTAGCGCCGGATGCCTCAGCCACGTCTGGCCGCCGCAGGATGCAGGAGGAACTCCACAGGGTTCACTCTCCCGAGGGAAATGGCACAGCAAGCGAACACCCATGGCTATCTACGAGTAGACAGCACACGGGTGGACACCGGTTCCACTCGGAGATTGTAATATCTCGCAAATGTATTTGGTGTCACCCAGCCTGCAGCTCTGCAAATGTCTGCAACAGAGGCACCGTGCGCCAATGTCCAGGAAGAAGCAACACCCCGAGTGGAGTGAGCTCACAACCCGAGGGGGCATGGCTCGCCTTGTGACTGGTATGTCAAGGTGATGGCATCCACTATCCAGTGGGCCAACCTCTGTTTGGAGACAGCCTTTCCCTTCTGCTGACCTCCAAAACAGACAAAGAGCTGCTCAGAGCTTCTGATGCTCTGCGTGCAGTCCACGTAAACGCGCAGGGCACAAACGGGACACAGCAACGCAAGGGCTGGGTCTGCCTCCTCCGGGGGCAGCGCCTGCAAGTTCACCACCTGGTCCCGGAAGGGAGTGGTGGGAACTTTGGGCACATATCCAGGCCGGGGTCTCAGGATAACGTGAGAGTAGTCCGGCCCGAATTCCAGGCACGAATCGCTGACCGAAAATGCTTGAAGGTCCCCAACCCTCTTAAAGGAGGCGAGCACAGTTAGGAGCACTGTCTTGAGAGACAGATGTTTCAGCTCAGCTTATTCAAGGGGCTCGAAGGAAGCTCTCCGTAGGCCCGAGAGGACGACAGAGAGGTCCCAGGAGGGAATAAGGCAAGGCCTAGGGGGATTTAACCTCCTGGCGCCTCTGAGGAACCTGATGATCAGGTCGTGCTTTCCTAGTGACTTGCCATTGAGCACATCGTGATGCGCTGTGATAGTGGCCACATAGACCTTCAGGGTGGAAGGGGAAAGCCTCCGTTCCAAACGCGCTTGAAGGAAGGAAAGCACAGCACTGACCGGGCATTTCCGGGGGTCTTCCCGGTGGGAAAAACACCACTCAACGAACAGACTCCACTTCATGGCATAAGCGCGCCTCGTAGAGGGGGCTCTGGCCGAAGTAATGGTGTCAACTACCGCGGACGGTAGGCCACTTAAGTCTGCCGCGTCCCGTCCAGGAACCACACGTGGAGGTTCCACAGATTGGGACGTGGGTGCTATATGGTGCCCTGGGATGTGCCAGGGATGGGCTGTCGCGAGGAGCATGAGTTCTTGGAACCAGGTCCGGTTTGGCGCAACTAGCAAGACCTGCTCCTCGTCCTCCCTGACCTTGCAGAGGGTCTGTGCGAGAAGGCTCACTGGGGGAAACGCATACTTGCGTAGGCCCCGGGGCCAGCTGTGTGCAAGTGCATCCGTGCCGTGGGTCCCCTCGCTCAGGGAATAAAACAGCTGGCAGTGGGCGGACTCCTGAGAGGCAAACAGGTCCACCTGTGCCTCCCCGAATCGGCCCCAGATCAGCTGGACCACCTGGGGGTGGAGTCTCCATTCCCCTGGGAGCGTGAGCTGTCATGAGAGCACGTCAGCTGCACGATTGAGCTTGCCCAGGATGTAGGAGGAGCGCAGCGAGTCGGCGCTGACTCCACAAGAGGAGATGGCGGGCGAGTTGCGACATGCGACGGGAACGTAGATCACCCTGATGGTTGATGTACGCTACCGTCGATGTGTTGTCCGTCTGGACCAGTACATGCTTGCCCTGCAGCAACGGTCGAAACCGGCGCAGCGCAAGGAGTACTGCCAGCAACTCTAGGCAGTTAATGTGCCAGTGGCGATGGGGTCCTGTCCAGGAGCCCGATGCCGACTGGCCACTGCATATGGCACCCCAGCCGGTGGTGGAGGCATCTGTTGTGACAACAACATGCCTGGACACTTGTACTAAGGGCACACCGGCCCGTAGAAAAGCAAGGTCCGACCACGGGCTGAATGTGCGGCGACAACTCGGTGTGATGACCACACAGAGTGAGCCACGGTGCCATGCCCACCTCGGGACTCGGTCGTGAAGCCAGTGCTGAAGCGGTCTCATAAGAAGCAATTCGAGTCCAGCTCCACACCGAGAAAAGAGATGCTCTGCACGGGGCAGAGCTTGCTCTTTTCCCAGTTGACCTGAAGCCCCAACTGGCTGAGGTGACTGAGCACCAGGTCCCTGTGTTCGCACAACTGCTCTCGGGACTGGGCCAGAATGAGTCAGTTGTTGAGGTAGTTGAGAATGTGAACGCCCACTTCCCTGAGCGGAGCGAGGGCCCCCTCTGCGACTTTAGTAAAGACATGAGGAGACAGAGACAGCCCGAAGGGTAGGACCTTGTACTGATATGCCCGCCCCTCGAACGCAAACCATAGGAACAGTCTGTGCCGAGGAAGGATCGAGACATGAAAGTACGCATCCTTCAGGTCAATTGCTGCAAACCAATCCTGGGCGAGAACGCACGTGAGGATGCGTTTCAGCATGAGCATCTTGAATGGGAGCTTGTGAAGGGCCCGATTCAAGACGTGCAAATCCAAGATTGGCCGTAACCCCCCGCCTTTCTTGGGTACTATGAAGTACGGGCAGTAAAACCCAGACTTCATCTCGGCTGGAGGGACAGGCTCTATTGCGTCCTTCGCCAAAAGAACCGCAATCTCCGCCCGCAGGACAGGGGCGTTGGGACCTGTCACCGAAGTGAACAGAACGCCGCTGAACCTGGGGGGACGCCTGGCGAACTGAATCGCATAGCCGAGTCTGATTGTCCGAATGAGCCAACGGGACGGGTTGGGAAGGCGTAGCCATGCCCCCAAGCACTGTACGAGTGGAACCATCTGTGCAGCAGAAGTACCCACGGGGGGGCAGCATGGAGCACTGTGGCCCAACTCTGGAGGCAGTGCGTCCCGAAGTCGAGGCCGTGAGTGGGGTCCACTCACGTGGCTCAGAGTGGGCAGGAAGGAGTGGCTGAGAGTGAGGGAGCGGAGCTTTGCTCACCCTCAACACAGACTTCTTATATGACCCAGAGGTTTCAGAAATTGCTCTTTTATTGATAATGTGGAACAGAAAACTCAGGCGGAACAGAAAACTCAGAGTCGTCGCCGCTCTCTGAACCTTTCAGCCCACTCCTCGATGCAGCGATTGACATCTGATCCTCCTCCGGAGCGCAGAAAGTGACGCGGGGCACCCCCGTGGAGGGCCCCGCGACAGCAGGCGGCAGCTCGATGGCACATGGTGTTGTCGAGAAGTGGGAGGTTCGTGGGGGCGGACCCGACGAAGTGGCTCCCACTGTGATCCTCAGATCTCCCAGAGCACTAACCGGACCTGGGGTAGTGACAGAGGAGACCCTCACTTCTGTGTTAAAGAAGGAGAGTCGCGATCTCAGCACCAACATGGACATGCCATCGCAGTGAGGGCATGTACCATCCACGAGCGCTGACTCAGCGTGCGGTCTACCCAGACACGTGAGACAGTGGTCGATGCCGTCAGAGGAGGTCAGGAAACGACTGCATCCAGAAACACACGGACGAAAAGACATCTTGAAAAAGACACTGATCGCCCGTGCTTGTTCTTTCAGTATACCTCACCAGCCGAAACACACAGGGATGAAGGCAGCACCGTCCTGTGCACAGCGCCGTCACACTCACCGCTGAGCGTGCCTTCCCAACCAGCTGGAGAGACTCGAGCAGCCACCACAGAACAACCGTAGAGCAATTAAAATTGCTGTTTTCAGGACCGAGTCCTTTAGCAATTAAAATTGCTGTTTGCTCTCTTTGTATCAGAAATTCACTCTATTAGAGGTGAAAGGAAGATCAGCCGATCGGCTCCGAACCAAAAGTATGAAAGAAGGTGAGTATGCCGGCCCTATTTATACCCGGATGCTGGGGGTATGTGGTCCCGCATGTATATCTTACTGGCCAATTCCCATTGGCTTGTTTTGTATCCTTGGAGGTGATTGGGCTCCCAGGCGAGACCCTATTACGTCAGTATCGACTCCTATTGAAAACAATTGGAAAAGTACACTAGCCGCTGGAAAAAACGCTTTGATGGCACACGGCCTAAGCTATTTGCATAGTAAAATCTGACCAAAACATCAGAGTGGTCTCTCTACATATCCAATATCTCACTATTTACAGCAAAATCCATGTTTGAAGAAATCAATGTCTAGTGTGCGTATTAGGCCTAATAAGAGTAATTAACAGTCTGATTCTTAACTCTATAGGAGCTACTGCCAAATGATTTTGCCTCACTTAGCATTTGAAGTGTATTAATATTATAAAAGACTAATTTATCAATAGTATGCATTAGTTTAGATTATATGGAACAATGCTTGTTAGTCTTAAAATGTAACTTGGAACATGATAACCTCTGTATCCTCTCAGTCGCACAGTTGTATTCAACATTTTCCCTTTGAAAGAGAGATCTTTCTTGAATAGGATTCATCAGTGAAGATACGGCTCTCTTCTGAGAAGCATAGAGAATTCTTGGACGATTTGTGAACATTGTATCTCTCCATAGGCTGCACAGCTGGAGGTGCATCTTTCATGCAGGATTTACCTTGACTCTATAAATAAACATTTAGACAGCATATGTCCGAAACTTACATTACATGGCAAATCAGCAAACGCAGAGCTTCAGATTCGCTCATGTCAACGTTACAGTATAGAGCAGTCACATACAGACATTGCCTTTTCTTTCAGCCCTTCTTTAAATGTCTACAAAACAATGCATATACAGTAAAACTTTGAATTTTAGCCAAGACTAACTTGTAATATTAGCACATACTTAGGGGATCTAGATCCGTCCTCGTAAGTTGCAAATTCAATTGATGCGTTGTCATTTATTACAAATAACTGCACCTTCCTAATAGATAAAGATTCATGGCTTTGCTCTAACTGATTAAACCACATCTCATCATATGGATTTTAGTAGTCTGTAGTCTGGAACAGCATGTTGCCACCCAAACACCAGTTAGTAAATTAACATCCCTTAAGCATGACTGTGTTTATGAAGAATTTCTTTCTTTCTCTCTCTCTCTCTCTCTCTCTCTCTCTTTCTCTCCATCAACTTCAGATCAACCCCTGTAAACATCCTCTTATTTCACAGTGCTGTTCCTTCATGGACAAGACTCCTAATGGTTGTTCAAAGTCCATTAATGAAAATTGTGCCTCTGGTAGCATGTGGTGAAAAATCATTTTCTGCCTCCTTTGGTGGTGGATTTTAATCTACATCACTCGGTATGAATCAAATGCTGTTAGTACTTAAAAGTACTGCGACAAGAAGTGTTCTCGGTCTTCCATGTCCAAAAAATGACCTATTCTGTTTCTGCAGGTATTAACGACAAAATATTCTGAATATTTTCCATGTAATCTTCTTTCTTTGTTTATTTGCTCATTTATGAATTCAAAAATCAGCCTTATTCATTTCAATTCACATTAGCATGTCTGTATAATGGATCATCAAAATGTAATAACTCATTCGCATTTGAAATGACTTTGAAATGTTTTTCTTTCTCAACTTATTTTCAACCCCACATCTCCAACTACCTATAATACAGAAGCCACTTTTCACAAGTCAGTAAATTCCTGCCAATCAAGTCTTGCACTACATCTTTTGCAGTTGATGCACTTTAAAATACATCACATTACTTAAAACAGGACTTAAATGTGCTGCCATGTGCACTAGAAACTGTACAAATGAGTCTTTGGAGGATTTTCCAGATGATTATAAATTCCAATCAACTATAAAAAAAGTCAACCTGCTTTCTGAAATGCAACAGCAGGAACATATTCAAATTACACAGCTCCCTGAGATGATCATGGAAAATGTTTTCATGAGGTAAATATAATCTTTACCTGCAAATATCAGCATGATACTCAAATATAAATAAGGTTTAACAGTGCCAACACTCAAACAGTAAATGTGTAAATTAAGATATGTGAATGATGCTCAGACCAAAAACTACTGTTAAATCTGGTGTACGTGCAGAAACCAGAAATCTGAACCATTTACAAGTATTTGGAAGCTGTATTTGACACTCTTATAAACAGATTAATAAATAAAAACTGTTGGTGACAAATTTAGCCTATGAATCTGGGTCTTTCTCTCTGCCTCCTGTAAAGTTAACCCTTGGTTCATGAGCACTCTTGAGTTCAGGCCATTTGCATAGAAAATCTCTTGTGATCCTATTCCTACTTTTTCCTGATGAAGTCACATTGCATAGATATACTTTGTGATGTTAACCTTGACCTGATCAAACATGTTTTTCTTTGTAAAAATTTGGGGTAACACTTTATTTTGATGGTCCCCTTTAGACATTCTGTTGACTATAAGTAACATTGCACCTACATGTAAACTACCAGTCATTAGAGTATTAGTAGACTGTCTGCTTAATATCTGATAACACATTTTTGAGATGGTCCCCCAACAGACATTCTACTAACTATAAGTAACTTTGCATGTAAATGTAAATTTTTAACCCTAAGCCCTTATTCTAACCCAACCCCTAACAGTTTACTAATAATCAACTAATATTGAGAGTTAGTTAACATGTAGGTGCAACGTTACTGTGGCGAGGGGGGCGTGGTTCCTCAAAGTCTGCAGAGGGAGAGAGAGTTGGGAGACGAGTGGTAAGTGAGTGGGTTAAGCGCAAATAACAAACACCTGTGTCTTGTTACAGTAATTGGTGTGGAGAGACCTATATAACACCAGGAGAAACAGAAGTGGGAGAGAGAGAGATGGACTGCTGACTGGTGGACGCCTGAAGCTGCTGCATGTCTGGCCCAACTTTACTATTGGGCATTAAATCGATTCGTACCAGCGTCTACCATCCACAGACCGGTGGGCTGGTTGAACGTTTTAATCGCACCTTGAAGACAATGATTCGTAAGTTCGTTCATGAAGACGCCAAAAATTGGGACAAATGGTTAGAACCATTTGTCCCCACGGAGCCTCCACGGGGTTTTCCCCCTTCAGCCCCGTGGGGTATTAGACGTCCTGAGAGAAGTTTGGGAGGACGGACCAAAAACGAAATTCAGTATGTCCTGGACCTGAGAACAAAACTCCACACTTTGGGGCGACTATCTATGGAGAACTTGTTACAGGCTCAGGACAAACAGAGCCGGCTGTACAACAGGGAAACTAATTTACGTAAATTTTCACCGGGAGATAAAGTGCTTGTATTACTACCAACTTCAAGTTCTAAATTACTTGCAAAGTGGCAAGGACTGTTTGAGGTCACACGGCAAATTGGAGATCTCGATTATGAGGTAGTACGGGCAGATTGGAGCGGGGCACGTCAGATTTATCACCTCAACCTCCTTAAAAAATGTAATGAGGCAGAATCAGTGATGCTGGCAACGGTAATGAGTGGAGAAGATGATCTCGGGCCAGAAGTGAATATCAAAACGCAGTCTCTCGCTCTGGCCCCAGGAGGAGATCATCTCTTGCCCTCCCAGCTCACTGATATAGCCAGGTTTCAAACAGAATTTGTAGACGTGTTCTCGCCCCTACCTGGTCGTACGAATCTTATTCAGCACCATATCGAGACAGAGCCGGACGTGGTGGTGCGCAGCCGGCCATATTGCTTGCCTGAACACAAGAAAAAAGTGGTTCAGACAGAATTAGGTGCGATGCTTGAAATGGGAGTAATAGAAGAATCCAACAGTGATTGGGCGAGCCCGATAGTTTTGGTTCCGAAAACGGACAGCTCAGTTAGTTTCTGTGTGGATTATCGCAAGGTGAACGCTGTGTCGAAATTCGACGCGTATCCAATGCCATAGGTTGATGAATTGCTTGATCGGCTCGGTACGGCTCGCTTTTATTCGACACTGGATTTAAAGAAGGGATATTGGCAGATCCCCTTATCACCTTTATCCAAAGAAAAGACAGCTTTCACAAAGCCGTTTGGATTACACCAATTCGTTACCCTTCCATTCGGCTGTTCGGGGCACCAGCCACTTTTCAGCATCTCATGGACCAAATTCTATGGCCCCATGCAGCATATGCAGCATTTGAGGGCTGTTCTGAGATCGCTGAGAGGGGCTGAGCTCATGGCCAACCCGAAGAAGTGTGCAATTGGGCGTGTGGAAGTCAGGTATATGGGCTTCCACTTGTGTCATGGACAGGTGCGTCCCCAAATTGATAAGACAGCAGCCGTTGCAACCTGTCCAAGACCTAAGACCAAAAAGGAGGTGAGACAGTTCCTGGGGCTGGCGGGATATTACAGAAGGTTTGTACCTAATTATTCGGACCTCACCAGCTCTCTGACTGATCTCACTAAAAAAGGAAGCGCCAGATCCGGTCCAGTGGACGGAGCTGTGTCAGCAGGCTTTCACCCAGGTAAAGGCTGCGTTGTGTGGTGGGTCATTTCTGCAGGCTGGATGGCTCCCCAGCCTGAGTCGGGCGGTGGGGGTATGTGGCGAGGGGGGCGTGGTTCCGCGAAGTCTGCAGCAGAAGAGAGAGTTGGGAGATGAGCGGGGAGTGAGTGGGTTAAGCGCAAATAACAAACACCTGTGTCTTGTTACAGTAATTGGTGTGGAGAGACCTATATAACACCCGGAGAAACAGAAGTGGGAGAGAGAGAGATGGACTACTGACTGGTGGACGCATGAAGCTGCTGCATGTCTGGATATATATATAGTTTTATTACTGAAAGTTACTTGTGTTGTGTGCTGTGTGCAAACGTTTTGTTTGAGTGAGAATTTGACAATAAAGCCACCGTCAGCAGTCACGCCGACCCTGTTCTCCTTCTTTCCTTCCTTATATTTATGAACTTTGTTACAGTTACTTATAGTCAACAGAATCAAATGAACTTTCGCTGTTGTTAGTTTCACTAAAACCATCCTTGTTCACATTACTCATGTAAAAACACATGTAACTACAAGAATCTAATTTAAGTAGTTAATAGAATGTTAATAATGTGCTACTCATTTGTTCCTGTGTAGTTTTTGTTGTGGCAAAAATAAAAAGGACTCTTACTGCATTAGAGACAAAATCATCCAATTGTCTTTCGAAAGTTTTATTTCTTGCAAGAAAGGTCAGACAGTCATACAGGAGCACAAAAGCACTGCAGAGTGTGAGACAAAGAATGAAAGCTCTCTCTCTCTCCCTTATATCTCTGGCCTTCAAGGCTAAAGGCTCTGTCCTTTTACCATATTAGGAACACGGCTAATCTTCAGTGTTCTTCCACCTGTCACGTGACAGTCACATCCCCCTGCAATACAATACCCATACAATTGAAGAATATATGGTGTTTATTCAGGCCCTGGAAGAGAGCCAGAAATAAATCCCAAGGCCTTCCTCTAGGTGATTTGTCCTGCCATCCTAAGTCATCCAAAGAATGCATACTTAAGTACTTCTAAGAGAAACAAAATCATGTAACCATAAGCATATAAGTAAAATCATATGACAATTATACAGAAGCTCAAAATTTCTTTCACATTATTCATTAATGATGGAACATTATTCTAAAGTGTTACCATGCAAATACTCAATATAGTTGCATGGAACCACTTGACACTGCTTAAATCCAAAAATTTTTTGAGTGTAAAGAGGACCACCAAAATAAAGTGTAACCAAATTCAGAAGCAAATGATCTGTTTTTCAGCAAACTTGGATATCCTTGAAAAAAAAAAAAAATCTGAAATGATTGTGCAGTATTTTTCAGTTTTCATTTATTTTGATGTTTGTCGTAGCAAACGCTATGGATTTAGTTCACTGTCTAGGTAAAACATACACTCCAAATTTATCATAACATGAGTTAAATTAAATCAAATTAAAGTCTAAACATTGAAAATCTCAGAACAGCCTCTGTAGTTAAACAAGATCCTCAACTCCATTACTTATATTTACAATGATATGACCTTTCATATGCCCACATCCAGACACAAATTAAGTCCAAATCAGTACTCAGATGTTACCAAATAGTACTTCAGATATCACAGTGAAAAAAAATAGAACATCTACATTTACAATGTCACATCACAATACAAACGCAATGGAAGATACAAAACGGCCTATAACTCGACCAGTATCAGTGGAAAAAACATCAAAACAAGCAAGTTATGGCAAGCCACGTGAAGAGGAATCCTTTCTGGCGCCTGTCATTCGGGGCCCTGGGCATTAGATTGTCTGCTCAACAAGGTGGGATTGTGATGGGAAGTTGTAATGGGGATCAGGTTGCGGTAGTGAGACTGGAGATTTGCAGGAATGCATAAAGAGGATGACCAGTGAGGGTGGAAGTTTGAGCAGATATAAAGAGCATATTAGATCAGAGTTTAGACTAAGCATACTGCATGCTGAATTCATTTCTTTCAACGCATGACCTTTTCCTTCTCTCATGTTCTCGCCTTACCCCTTTCATATGTGTGTGGACAGAAAGAAGATGTTTGGCACTTTAAAAATCAGACAGCTGGGTTAGTCCCTGGGTCACCTATAATGGTCATCATTGTCTGAGGGAAATGAAGACAAACTCACAGCTTATCTCTCTCTTTTCCCTTGCTGTCATTCTGAGATGGCTTCTATGGAGCCTGCTAACTAAAACAATGTTTGTCAGCTAATAACATTCCCCTCCAGGTTATTCTATTTTCTTGTAGAGAGACATAATGAACTCAATTAAAATTGAATAACTGTAGGGTGGGGGTCTTGTATCTGTGTCATTCCTACAGTGTCCTGTCTTCAGCATGTTATAATTCACTGTAAAAAAAAGAATTGTTGCTTTAACTTAAAAAAGTAAGTTACCTGGTTGCCTTTTTTTGAGTTTGAGTTTTTTGAAAATTTTGATTTCATTGAAATTAAAAATTTGAGTTAATAAAAATGAAGACGATTGGTTCAATCAACAGAAACTCAAAATATTATATTATCTGAACCACATTAATTAAGTTGATCTAACAAGAGAAAAAAATTGATAAATCATGAAAATATATTTTTACAGTGTATAAGGGGCCATTTACACAACACCACTTTCAACTAAAAACACAAAACTTTTTATGAGTTTTGGTTGTTCATTTACTCGACAATGGCATTTTGGGGGCCTGAAAACACAAACTTTTAAAAACAGGTTTCAAAGTGAAAACGATACCATTATTGTCTATGTTTAAACTACAAAAACGCAAATTTATAAAAAAAAAAAAAAAAAAATGTCATGCACATGCATATTACGTGTTCAGTCTATAGGCGTGTAGTGTTTTTTACAAAGTGACATCCCCAATTACTGTCCTGACTGGCATAATACAGTGTTTTAATCATTTTCGCGGATCTTTGTGAATGGGGATCATTTTGACAATGTTGTCATCTGTAGGCAAAAAATGCGAAGGAAAGATTTTTCTGTTTTTAGTACATTGTAACTTGCAAATGGTATATATATATATATATATATATATATATATATATATATATATATATTATTACTACATTATACATTATTATTATTGTTAGTAGTAGTAGTAGTAGTAGTAATGTCAAAAATTCTTAAAGAATATTAGAAAATTATTTGCAAGTTAACTGAGCAATCTTTAGCTTTTTATTTCTATCCTGTTAGACATCCTATTTATATAAACAATGGCAAGAAATACATGAAGTGATAATTAGTAATATTTCTGTGTCTGAGCAGTATTCTGAAAGTCAATACACTTTAATACATTTTACAACAAAAGCATGTTTAAAAAAAACAAAAACAAACATGCACTAATCCAAATACACAGCATATCAAAAATGACGCACCTCTGTTCTGGAGCCAACATTCACTTTGTCTATTTGCCGCAGTGAGCATCCATTTTAGCTTTATTGGTACAGGGATTGACAGTATGTTCACCACTCTCATTTGTCTGTACTAAGCCTGAGATGATCCCACCATTAATTTCTAACTGACATTTTCCAATTTCAGTTTAATATAACTGAAAAGTTATTTCTTTTTCATTTGCAAAATGATGAATTCAAACATAATCAAATATATGTAGCACAAATTGTTCGTACGTGTAATGAGCAGAGCTGAAGGATCTCATGCAAAGGAAAGAGTGAAAATGAAATTTCTTTGTGTCAGATTGATCCAGTTACCATCTAAAACAAATGTAATGTGCAATCTACATTTCTCACCCTTGGTAGCATGTTTATATGAGAACATTCTTCAAGACAAATATCTAAAAACGTATTGTGACAGTAGCATACTTCACGGATAGCGTTTGCTAATGGGAAAGCCTTGTACTGCATTTAATGACAATGATTAAATGCTTAAGTGAAGTTTCTGTCAGGTTCAACCAATTTAACTCTATTTCTGGATTAAAGTTCTGTGCTTTAGTTTCCCTTCAACATTATTTTAACAATTTTCTCTTATGTCTTTACAGGTTCCTTTTCTCTGACAGTTGAAAGTGCTGGGTTATTTTCTTTAAAAAAGGAAGTTTCTCAGCAATTTGATTCGAATTTTGGGCCTCTCCAGCAATTTAAATACATTCAAAATCCTACAAAGCAGTAGGTCTTTCTCCTTCCAACCTTCCTCTCCCTCTCCAGGATGGGCACATAGTGCGCCATGTCACACGTTGATCTAGACCATCAGAATCTCTGTGGGAGATCTGGCAACCCTCGTTCAGCAGACAAAACAAAACATGGTCCACAGAGTGTTTCAAGAACCTTCAATTATATTTCGACACTCTGAATAGATGGTTTCGGGAATTTGAATGAACAAGCATCAGCACGATCTCCGTCCAGCAGATATGGTTTAATATTTTACCTTTTGTAGACAAAAGCAGGTTGTGGCCACTGAAGAGGCTGATAAAAATCAGATGAGAGTGGAGAAAGAGAGATGGCTGCCTGCCAAACACGGACATGCTATTGGTGAAAGGAAACACCATGTGACAGGCCAAAAAAAAAACTGCTTTCTGATAGTTGGAACTATTGGATGTTAATAGTTGTTTTGTGTGAGTCAAAGGCATGCGATTCCCTCAGCCTTCGCAATATGGTCCTGTAATGTGTGCACAGTGTTTTGAGGATGGTAATGAAAAGAATGAATTTATGATGATACTCTATAAACACGGCATAACCAACATGGGGATTGTTCATACAATAATTCGCTTTGTACAAAGAGAGTCTTGCTAAATAACAAATAACCAAACCAACAGAGACTGAAATTCTTTTATCTCTTCTGAACCTTTGTGATGCTAAGGATGTTTGATCACACACCTACTAGCTGTGGCATTTTGCAAGTGGGTGTTATACAGTATGTCTCAATCATCTGATTTGCTGCAATGCTCCAGCGGTATATAGTTTAAACAAAAAGAGATGCTAAATAAAGACAAATCAGCATACAAGTCAAACATACTTTGCAGTGAATAACTTAGCAAGGAGCCGAGACCACAGGGTGCTCAAAGTGCCTTAGAAAATCACATTTCCACTCTGTAAATGTCAAAACCAGTCTGTTAAAGGACAAAGGCTAGGTATATGATCTTGAGAGTCAATCTTAACCACCTGGGCTGTGAAAAGGTTGAATGACATCCACTTTGACTGAAAGTAGATGCAATCAATGCAGATTTAATGTGAAATTTTGCAGAAACGGTTTCATCTGTGTTCAGGGAAAGTGAGGCTGATGGGAAAGTAGGTGTGTGGACACATGTTCGCTTTTACTTTGCTTGATGAATGTTGAAACTCTTGAACCCAATTCACTTTTAGCCTCGTCAAGTGCACTTTCAATGCCAAAACCTATTAATTCTTGCATTTCCCATCTGCCCGACTGCATCTGGCTGTCTGTATGTCTTGTTTATGATTTGTTTACAATATTTATTGTATTTTTATTAGAAACCAATCTGAGTACCTAAAGGCTGCATTTAAAAGGCATCATCATCATTTAACAGTCATAGCATTTACTAGTGTTTTTAATGATTCATTTATATATTTTAATGAATTATAGAAATTACTGTCTAAAGCTAAACCAAAACAAATCCAACATGACCAGTAAGGCTGAATTTAACCAGTCATTTCACTCGGCGGCCATCTTTGAAATGCCTCTTGGGCATTCAAGTGCAGCAATCATTGCAAACTTTGAATGGGGAAACATCAAATTCTCCAAAGCTGTTTGCCAAGCTTTCGATTAAATTTCATATTTGAAATCACCAATGAAATCTAACAACAACTGTCAGGCAACGGAAAGTTTTCTTAAGCCCTATGTTTTGTACATTTTTCTTTAAATGATTACAACCAATTAGAAAGGTAGAGAAAGTACCAAAGAACAGTCCAATAAGGTGTGGGACTCACTATCAAGCGCCATTTAAAGGTGGGATGTCCTGTTCTGACACACGGTCACAGGAGCACATGGTGTGAGGAGAAGGCAAAATTATTTGCTTTAGTAATCTTATTTAAAATGACATGAACTGTACATAAAAAATGTGTGTGTGTGTGTGTGTGTATGAAGGTATAGAGAAGCCTTTTGTCAGGTTTTATGAAGTTTTTTTTTTATTTTGCATGTTCAGAAATTCAGTTTCTCTTTTTTTTTGCCTCAGGGCAACGTTGTGTGATAAGGGGTACTTTTCGAGGATGTTTTGGACAATACCTCACATTGACAACAATGTATTATAAGAAGGGAAGATGCAGGGTTCCTGGGTGTGCAGGAACACCTAAAGTGATGTGCAAAATTTGCAACATACACCACTATTTCACAGAAGAGAACAACTGCTTTTTGAAGTTTCGTACGGAGTGAAATCTTATTACATGAAGTACATTATATGGCATAGGACACTACATGATACAGCCCTATGCATATTTCAAATTCAATATATCAATGTCTTTCAAGTGTTTTTCCCTTTTTACTTAATGATTTCTTGATTATTATTATTATTATTTTTTTTTAAATATATTTTATAGAATAAAAATATTTTGGGGTGGGGCGGTGGGGGCAATAAAATGTTCCCAATAAAATGTTCCCAAATGAACCAAAAAATGATGTGGAGTATTTTTTTTTTATCAACATGTGTGCACTAGGGGGGCTAAACACTCAAATCATGACAAATAACTGTATTTTTCAGGCTGGATCAAGCTAATGCACATGGGCAATCCAAGATGTGTGTCTGGCGTGTCTCATTTCGTAGGCGCGTGTCTGACTGTTTCTAGAGGAACCGGAGCTTCTAACTGCCGCTGCAGTGACGCGATGACTTTACCAGTCAGCGACTGGTGTATTCCGCCATATTGCTCATTGCACTTTCTCCCATTCAAAACAATACAAGTGACACATCTTGTGTTATTCATCTTTGATTTAACTAACTATAGACTTCTAAAGCCACGCAGTATTGTAATGTCTTTGAATTATCTACATTATGATGTTTTTTCTCTGCATATGCGATTAACTGTCATTAAATATTCTGCATATCAATAAATTCTTTTGAAACGACTGAGGATATTCTTTTATTCTAAGTGCACAACACTAATGCAAAGATAATCTAAATGAACTCCACTTTTACATCTCTTAAGACTACTTTATCCATTGAGATCATTAGCATTTGCGACATTCTAGCAAACAATAGTTTCATTACACTAGCCATTTTTTGGGCTGATTTGAGCACACAGTCTCTAATGAATTTAAAGACAGAAAGAAAAAAATGAAGGAAACAATTACAGCTTATCTTGGATCCAACAAAAGTGTAAGATGAATTGTTCCTAATTAGTTTCAGTCATGATCACAGACATGTTGATTGGCCTCATTGATGGCTGTAAAAGGGACAACTCTGCTCATTACATTAAACTTGGAGTAATGACGCTGGGGTGGATTAAGAGCTCTCATTTAAGGGCTGCAGAGAATCAAAGTACTAATTCTTTTCTCCCTGGCCTCCCTCCTCCCTTCCCTAATCCACTTCCCTGTGTTCCCATAGTCGTGGGCTGCAGGGCTAAGAGTTAAGTGACACAAATATTTGTTCTGGGCATAGATACATGGAGTCCAGTAGTCTGGGGACAGTACAGAAACCACCTCTCATCAAAGTCGCATCCAAATGCGGTTTTGATAAATGACTGTCACTTGGAGACCGCTCAACTGGAAATGCACGGCCCTCCGTGATTAACCAACAGATGCTGATCCAATGCAAATCATCACCCGTCCACAAGGATAGAGGAGGGAAACATGACTCATGTGGGGACCAAGCCAAATAAAAACAGCCACATTCAACACCAAGTCCTTGTGACTTAAATTGGTTAACTAAACTATTTTAAAATGTAAAAAAAAAAAAAAAAAAAGGAAAAAGTTGTCTATGTTGATAGTTAAAATGTCTATATATATATATATATATATATATATATATATATATATATATATATATATATATATATATATATATATATATATATATATATATATATATATATATATATATTCTTTGGTATTTGTATTTCAGTAGCAGTTTCTTTTTCTGATTTCTTTTCTTTCCTTTTCTTTTCTAATTTGAAAGTGATGTGTACCACAAGAATGCCGAAGCAACTTATACAGATCCTCTCATTATTATGCATTGGAAATGTCTTTCACAGGGGCAACATATGAATTCAAAGTATTGTATCAAAGGCAGAATCTTGTTATTGCTCTATTGTACATGCATCATCTTGCACCGTATGGTAATGCTCTCTTCAAGTAGATCCTGTTTTCTCCATGAAAATACACTGAATGTGTTTCAACGCTTCCCGTTACAGAGGGAGTAAGACAGTGTGACATTTTCTGTAGTCATCTTACATCACTTTTGCTCAAAAGAAGATCCCAGTCTCTGACATTTAAACCTGTTCCCTCAGCAGCATTAATGTGCCATTCACTGAAGGCAATTTTGGGAACGTCATGATGAGTGATGCCAAATTGTGGTATTATTTTTTATAAAGGAATAAAAATGCCATTTTCAGCATGTCGGAGATGAAACTACACAGTGATGACAGACAATTTGGGCTGGTCCAGGATTTGCTTTTGAGATGATTAAAGTGACATGTGTCAAATTTAAGTATCTTTTTGTTTCCCTGAACCAAAAACAACCGAATCCTTATTTGGCCTTCATGTTTTACATCAAAGTAATTGGCAGCTAGAAATAGTTCAAAAGAGGTTTTTAACCAATTTGGGATGAGTTTCCTTGTGAATAATAATTAGGAATCTGATCTGAGAAAAAAATAAAAAAGTATTGCACATTTATGTCATATATCCCCTGGATGTTGGCACCTTTGCTCTATACCGACAAACATCCAAGCTTGTTTAGTCCTGTGCCATTTTGCAGACTACAGTTCACCTGGAGCAACCTGGTTAAATGTTCACTGTCATGCCTTTTAACATGAAAAAAAAAGAAATAAGAGGATTTTTGTCTTATTATGGAACACTTTCCAAAACAGTTAGACAATTTAAAACTTTATATGAGACAGGATTGTGTTCAGTTTAGAATGGAATAGAGAATTCCTTTCCTGAATTTGAACTGAAGTGGTAAACTGGATGCAAAATTGTAATTAAAATTTTAAATTTAAGAAAAAAGAAAATCCAAAGAAAAAATCTAATACACATTTTAAAGCATCAACTGATTAGACTTCCCTAAATTTAGCATACTGCACGTACAGTATAAAGTATATAAACAGGTGTAATTATACAAAATAAAAATATTGTTTTCTTGCAGAATTTGTATTAGAGTGTGAAATTCTGGTGTGTGACCTCTTTGAATTTCTTTACATTTCAACAATAAATTCATCTTTCCTCATCAACCTGAGGGATGTGGACAAATCAGTTCAAATCCAAACCTGACACAACAAATACAAAATACAGTATAAAAATCCTAATTATTATATCCATCTAATATTAATGAAACAATCACCTTGACCCTCATCGATATTTATCCACCTCATCCGATTACACAAGAATGAGCAGCATCAGGTCAAACCATTCGCATTCTGTTAGTTCTGCGTTTAACCCGAAATCAAGTATTCTTAGTAAGCAATGGAAAGAAAACCAGCCTTGCAATGAGATGCTCAACAGCTCTTTAAAATCTCAAGCAAAAAGGAGCAAGTTGACATTGTCAACGGAGCATATGACCTCAGCATTTAACATGGCAGCCACGTCTGTTATTTTCCCTGTCTCATTTTCTCTCACATTGGGAGATGTGGTACACAAGCAAAAATCACATAAGAGATGACACAGTTAAGTGAATAAATGCTTATTTGAAAAGAGGACATATCCCGAGGACGACTTTCATTAGTGTCTCTCTTTTGATGGATATAGCATAGTTTGGATGGCAGGTGCATCTCTAGCCCTCCCTTGTCTGAGGTGATTTATCTGGCAATTTTGCACATCTGGAACAGTAACTCACGAGAGATATGAAAGTGCTAAATAAAGGGATAATAATGTAAGCATGCCTCAAAACATTGAAATTTTTAGGTAGATCAGCGAAAGAAAAATCAGAACATCCGTACGTTAAAACAATGAAGGCGCAGGCTGCAGGCTTGTCATTAAATAACACAAAGGAGTCCCTAACGAACTATTCGATGAGCAATGAGCCTTGTTAAACAAAAAGAGTAATTATAAGAGATTGTTCTAATGCTTGGCAGATGTATTGAGAACTAGTGAGACATCACAACAGTGATTGATAGTGAGCAAAAGGGTCAAATTTGACGTCTCTAAACAGCCTTGTTTTGTTGCAACTAGATATTTCATATTTTATTAAATATTTTATGCTTTCCAGATTATAGAGATGCGGTGATTATTATTGCTAATAGTTGATTGTACTCTAAATGTGTTCTTAAATGTGCTTGCACTTTGCATGTTTTTGTAAGCCTGAGGAAGGTCAATTGACTGAAATGTTGCTCATTAAAATATTTTTGTGATGATGGCCAACTTGAGTAGTGTGCAGGATTTATATTTTTCTAGTTTGCATGCTTTTCTTATTACAATCAATCATTCAAGCAATTGATAAATAAATAATAATTTATGAAATGTGTTTTGCATACAAAAATAATCAGAATGTAGTACCATTTTAAATGACCACCAATGGAGAAATAAACATACTTTCTGAAACAGGATTGTGTAGTTATGACATCTACCAACAGGGGCTCACTGTACCATGCTAACCACTGTAGGTTTCAAACAGGGATGGCAACAAAGAGGCAAAACTTACAGACTGCAGCTTTAATATAACTCCAATTGTGTTCAGCTGCAAGAAGAAAGTCGATAACACCTAGGATGGCTTGAGGGTGAATAAATTATGGGATAATTTTCATTTTTGGGTGAACTATTCTTTTAAATACCCTGGTTGGTTATTGAAAGGTTAAAGGTTCAAATACCTCATGACTGAATAACCCATGAACCACTGTGTTTTTAAAAGAGACATTTAACCCCGGGACTAAGGAATTAAGTGTTAACGTACTTAAAGTCACTTTGAAAGCATCAGCTAAAATGCCTAATTAGTTATTAATTAGCCATCATTAAACATTCAGCCAGTGCTCCAAGTGGCCTTTTACTCTCCGGTACAAACACTACAAAATGTTATCAAACTGTGCAATAAATCTGTCCTGTACAAAGGAGTTCACATATATCTTAAACATTTTACATCTGTAAATAGGATGCTCTCTAACCACTAGTATTTCTACTCTCTACACAGTATGTATTAAACTGTATAGAGTTAAAGCTTGCTCTTTAGCATATTTTTCCCTTTTGCATGTAATGAAAGAATCATTTTTAGCTGGTACTGCTAAGCTGTGTTGAAAAGTAAAAGAGAATTTAATTGGCGGTCTACAAAGACAGCCTGTGTGTGTCAGCATAAATTAGCACACAGGGCTGTAGTTAGCATTCCTGGCAGTGCCAAACCAACATGCATATTTCTCAAGGTAACATTGAATTGAGCTAGAGCAAATCTTTTCATTTTAATTCTTCTTTTCTCCCTTTTCTTTTAAATTCTTTTTAAATTTTTAACCATTTCATAGAGTCATGTCCTACAGCATTTCACAATCTTGATATTTGTGCTAACGTCACAGAAATACTGGTAATGCCCCCTCCATTTAATATTTTCGCTCACTGTTCTGTCACTATAAGAAAAAGACTAATAAATCTCTGACATATTGTTATTTGGAGGGATATGACCTCAATCCCCGGCCCACATGAAATGAAAAGCAGGTGAAATTATTGATTTTTTTTTTCACAAGACAGACTATGCTTTTTTTAATGTGAGCAAGCAGAATTGGTCTGTCACTTCTGGTCATAAACACAGAGAATTGGCTGTAGGTTTATGAGGTTATATACAGAAAATGGATCTCACTCACTCACTTCTTAACTTTAAATGAGGTCACAAGCTGTACTGCATTGCAAACCAGGGCAGGTGCCACCAGAGCTGCTGGGCTTGTAGTGTCATGTGACCCAATTCATGTAACATATGTATACAATCAACCAATTATTTCACTCATTCCTGAATAATGCCATAAAACGCCACCATAATAATTTCAGAATAAGGCTACTTAATCAAATCTAATAGGTCTAGAGGACCAAAGAAAAAATTAATGGTGCCAAGCAATCCTAACGTATGCTGTGCTAAAATTACACTTAATAAACAGAACGCATGCAAGACTGTCAAGACTCCAAAGCCCATATGCTGTCTGCAGCGTCAGTACTGCTGGGTGTGCATTAGGATGCAGGGCTGTCATTTTGGATTCCAAAGCATGAGCAAGCCACAGATGTTCCTTGTATGACATGTGTGAAAAGGAGAGACAGACATGACTGGGCAGGACAGACGACACATCAACAGTATGTCAATCACTACACTTCTGTAGCTTTACTGTTCTACACTCACAACCAACCAAAACTGGGGAATAAACATAGCTATCACATACAAATTAGGGCTATAATTATTATTATAGGCTACACTACCATTCAAAAGTTTATTCATTACATTTGAATTATTTCTTTCTTTTTTAT
>NC_063066.1:16511795-16596795 GCF_018812025.1 Megalobrama amblycephala | reverse complement strand
CATCCTAAATATAAACATCCGCATAGAAAATTGCCCCTGTTCTGGGGAAATTACACGCACAGGGCAGATTATGTGTTCTGGGATGTGACTAGTCTCGCGTAGACGGACAGCAGAAGGCCAAGGACCACTCGGAGACCGACATGTGACTGACATGTAAAGCAATGTCATGTTTAGGGGCGTGAAAATGTCACATTGATACAGTCTGGTGTGTAAAACTCTTGGACATATTTTAAAGTCTAGGCCGTGAACTTTACATACTTCACATTCTTTTGAAAATCCAGCATTTAGTTAATCCTGACAAGGGCTCATTGTTACAGTTGTAAACACAACAGCTTTGCTTCTTCCATGAGGGGGTTTGGCATCACGGCATCTTTGTTTCCAGGCAGACCGTTAAAGGGGTGGTTCATTGCGATTTTACTTTTTTAACTTTAGTTAGTGTGTGATGTTGCTGTTAGAGCATAAACAACATCTGCAAAGTTAGGACACTCAAAGTTCAATGCAAAGCGAGATATTTTCTTTTAAAGAATTCTCTGTTTAAGGACTACAACAACCCTAAAATTTACATAAACCCTGCCCCCAAGAACATGCAACAAAGGGGTGAGGCCATGTTATTGCAGTACAGTATGCAACACAAATGCAATAGCATGTCATAAAAAAAGCAAGATGACAACATGACAAATTATAACCATAATTAAAATAAATTATTCCTGTTCTGTCTTCATGCAGCATATATTCTCTGGCTCTGTAGGCATCTTACAACAGTTCCCACATGAGCAATTTATAGATTATCATGACAGAATATGCAATCAATTACTTTAAGATAGTAAACTCCACATCAGCTACATAAATTCATCAACTAACCATTCAGAAACTTCTGTTGTCACTTCTAACAAGACACAAGAGCTGCTAACACAAGCTCTTGAAACTCCACCCTCTTCGTAGGAGCAGCAGCTCATTTGCATTTAAAGGGACACACACAAACGGAGCATTTTTGCTCACCCTCAAAAAGTGACAAATTTAACATGCTATAAAAAATGATCTGTGGGGTATTTTGAGATAAAACTTCACATACACACTGTGGGGACATCAGAGACTTATTTTACATCTTGTAAAAGTGGCATTATATGACCCCCTTTAATGAACATGACACACACGTCTCCCGGAAATCTTGTAAAATTCAGATGACGACTTCAAACCTCCTGACGTGTTTACAGTTTTGTGTGCCATATGCATCAGAGCTGTGGCTGAGGCTGAGACTAGGATGTGACCAACAGGATAGAATGTAAAAGAACATAAAATCAATTGACACATCTGTGGCCTCTCTATTTAAAATATTCCTGAATAGTCACTAAGTCTGATATAATATCATAAATAGCTGCAAACATCAGCCATGTTTCACCACTGGCTGGGCCAATCCCAAATGCTGTTCTCCTGCCAGTAGAGTTTATAATTAGGTTTGGTCAACTATATTTTTATACCATCTTCAGAAAGGTAACTATTGATTTTTGGCTCAACAATGAAGTATTATCTCAAAGCCCCCACTGGCAAATACATAAGACTGAATCTGAAAAAAGTATGAAGAAATAAAACTAAAGAACAGCCTTTGAAATTATTGGTATTATGCCTGTGAGCCTGTCACAATCCAATTATTCTGGTTGTGGCTCACCATTTCTCAAATCCCAACTCTCTCTGCTGCGGTTCATCTACACCGGCTAATCTAAGATTATGTTTTGTCTGTATTTTTCCAATGTGACTTTCATTTAATTGGAACGCACAGCTAAAAATCAGACAGTGGACCTAGTTACCCTGCCACTGATGAGCTATATTGAGAAATAAAATGAAGCGCTTAGCTGGCATTACTGAATAATAAATATGCATGAAATTACATTCGTGCTATCATGAACGCACAGGGTGACAGAAGGTTATCGCAAATGGCACTGACATGGGCAGCGTTCAAATCTGAAATCATAATCAGCATCATGTAACTCTTGTCAATACCTCATGTCTGTTGGTTATATTTAACTGTATCTATCAGAAAGCCAATAAGGTTGTACTCCTTAAAGTCTGTATTTGAGGGCGAAAGGTCAAGATTACAGGAGTTCACAACTGACCTTACTGGTGGGCAAAAGTGTGGAGGATGTGCGAGTCTGCTGCCTGTGCATTGATCGTGTACAATATTTTCTAGGTCATTTTGGGTTGCAAGTGATTATATTCCATATACTTTGAATTTGATTTCATACTACACAGAAAATGAAAAGCAATGCAAGAATCAGAAACTGTTTTGCATTACACAACAAGCTAGCTGGCTGCCTGGTAAAGGACTTCTAGGCGTTTTCCCCTCTTTCTCTTTCCCTGCCCTTTTATTTTGCTTGGAAATCGCTTGAACCATTTTAACTATCAATGGCAAGCCATGTCAGGCAGCTCAGGCAGCAAGTTTGCACCCTTGGGGCCCAGAGAGATTGGCTTCTCTGGAGCCAAGCGATATGGACTACTGCCCAATTTTTGTTGGCTAATTAGCTTTGCTGTGATTTTGCTGCCCCTACCTTATCAGCTCAGGAGCCACGTCTGTACTTCAGCTTAAAATGTGTAGTGTAACTGACTGACTGCAGATTCAGAGGTTATTTTACGGTTATCCAGCACACATGCGAGCACACACACACTTATATATATATATATATATAATTAAATTAAATTGTTGACGTATGATGATCGTCTGTCTTTATAAACTTAATTTTTCAAAATAGATACAAAAGTTTGGGATCGGCAAAGTTTTTAATGTTTTTAAAAGTAGTCTCTTATGTTCACCAAGGCTGCATTTATTTGATTAAAAAAAAAGTAATATTGTGAAATATTATTACAATTCAAAATAACTTTTCTATTCGAATATTTTTTTTAAATGTAATTTATTCCTGTGTCGGAAAAGCTGAATTTTCAGCATCGTTACTCCAGTCTTCAGTGTCAGATGATCCTTCAGAAATCATTTTAATATGCTGATTTGGTGCTCAAGAAACATTTATTATTATTATCAATGTTGAAAACAGTTGTGTACATTTTTTTTTTTTTTTTTTTTTTTTCAGGATTCGTTGATAAATAGAAAGTTCAAAAGAACAGCATTTATTTGAAATAGAATATTTTGTAACGTTATAAAAGTCTTTACTGTCACTTTTGATCAATTTAGTGCATCCTTGCTGAATAAAAGTATTCATTTCTTTAATTAATTGTATTGATTGTGTTTTAATCAAATAAATACAGCCTTTGTGAGCAGAAGAAACTTCTTTTAAAAAACATATATATATATATATATATATATATATATATATATATATATATATATATATATATATATATATATATATATTATTTATTTATTTATATATATATATATATATATTTTTTTTTTATTATATATATATATATATATATATTTTTTTATTTATTTATATATATATATATATATATATATATATATATATATATCCGATTCCAAACTTTTGAACAGCAGTGTATAAAGATTTATAAATGCAAATGTATGAAGATGAAACCTTATTTTTCTGTATTCGAAAGAGACTTTATTTGTAATTTCTTTCCATCCTTGGAATGTATGAAAATGAAAAAGGCCCAGAAACTTGCTCGAATAATAAGAGACCCTGATCTCTTAGAAGAGGAATGAAGAGACCCCATCTTATTTTATTATATTATTGTTATTATTATTATTATTATTATTATGAATTATATGTAATTTTCTTTTATTAATATTTATTTAACTGATATGTGCCTTGCTTGATACTCATTTAACTATTTTTGTTAAATATGCCATTGTAGGTGCATATTTTGTTTGTTTTGTTCTTGGTGTTCAAAAAAAAAAAAAAAAGATAGACAAACAATTTGGTAGATGCTATTCATCCTTTTGACCACCAGGTGGCCACACATGATGCACATGTTGAAAGTTTCAAGTAATGAACTCTAGTACAATGTAGTTCCGAAAAAATGCCTCCGTGTTTCGCAAACCTTAAAGTTGTTTGTCAGACAATAAGGTTGTTTACGTAATAAAATAATTTATTTTAATAATTATTTTCATAATACTATGCATATAATATGCAGACATCTCTTCTGACCCTCCTCGATAGGGCAGAAAAGACGATCGTAACTTCTGTTTCATGTCAACTTTAAAATAAAGTAACTATAAAAAATTATTTAAATAGTAATATATTTTAGAATACTAGAATTTTTATAATTATTATTTTACAATACTGGCTACAATACAATTCCACGATACGGGCTAGCTGTCTCATGCTAGCAAAACTTTGACCGTTTCCACAGCTAGAAAACATAACAGCAGGTAACACGCAGCTCATAAATGCCTACACTATATCAACACTTCTTTACAAACAGACCAATGTCAATTGTCAAAGCAGACATTATAAACAGCACAGCAGGCATAGAACACACAGCAAAAGAGAGATGGGCTACATTAAAAAATAAATAAAAAATAGTATATACCTATATCTCATATATATATCTCAGTTTTGGCAACTGAATATTCTCATATAAAGGTAATTCCATTCAACCCAGATTGTGTCAGATCAAATCCTAATTGGCAAGCTACTCCTGTATTAAAGGTAAAGTGCAGCAGTGACACACACAAACACACACGCACGAACACACACACACACACACACACACACACACACACACACACACACACACACACACACACACACACACACACACACACACACACACACACACACACACACACACCTACATTCTGTTATTGTTTGCTAATTTATCTGTGCGGTCAAATTTTGCTTTGTTGTGTTCTCCTGTGCCACTAGGTTAGTTTAGCTGGTTGTTAATAATTATTTTACCAAAAAATCCTTAGTCAATTAACGTTGATTTTAGGAGCACAAAAACTAGGATAAAATTAGTTGTTTTGTCATGTTGCTGTATGGTTCTCCTTCAGCCATCCTAAATACCTAAGATAGACGATACTGGAACTTTAGAGTACTGAATGGTGTTATTTTTCCTATTATACCTCCTTTTATCCCCTTCCTCTTACAAAATCAGCCAAGGCACACAGTGTTTTTTCCACGCTTTCAGAGATTACACAATTTACCATTTAACTCACTGGAGATTCTCACAGGTTTTTGAACTGTCTTTTGAAATGCACTCTAGTATGTGTGCCTGTTGCAGCCAATTATTATTTTCAGAACCAGTCATTTCACACCTTTATTATAAAATAAATATTTATATAAATATATCAGGCTTCTTTTTGGGAAGTTTCAGGCATATTTTAATTAATATGTCTGTCCAGCACCCATTCAGGCAAAAACCTTTCTGTCATGTGACTGGTAAAGCAGAGATGGCTTTCAGAGGAAAATTACAGCATGAAATGAACACACAAAAAGCTTTTTTAATGTTCTTTTGGTCAAAAAGCCTCTCCATTCAATCACACACAGAGATTTGCTTTACACATGAATTATACGCCACACTTACATGAGCTGCAAGTATTTATATGGATGTCTCAAACAAGATATAACGGCTTGAAAAACGTTATAATTAATTCCTTTTTGACAATGTAAGCATCAAACCCTTGCCAGTGTACATAATGTTTCTAAATCTCTCTAGAGAGATTGCATTTAAAGATCTTTATTCGAAACTGCGCCCCAACACACCCCACCCACCGCTAAGAAATACACTGTCTTCTGTGTATAATGATCCATTCACACTCTCACCATCGACAAGGCCACTGAGGATGAAAGAAAGTGAATGATGACTGCTGTCAGACCAGAGATCCCTAATGGCCATCTAATGTGTTTCTAGCCAACATTTAGCTCCAGGGGTTCTTCAGTGGGCATATTGTATATATGTAAGGCCACCCCTCATAGCTGTGGAGGCCAATGTAATTGTTCTTATGCCATTAAAATTTGATTTGTTGGATAAGTAATGTGGTTATACCCTCTTCGGATCTTGATCTCTCTCTGCTTCGGAACATCAGCAACCCTGATTTCATTTCTAATGCAAATTGATTTTAACATCTTTGTCCACTGCTTGTGTCTTCTTTTATTTCCCATAGCTGTAAGAGGAATAAACTAGATGTGATGGAAGATGTTAAAGTTTGGAACAAGTGAAATCTCTTTATTTATGCTGCATCATTTATGCACCCTGATGTTGTTCCAAACCCGTACGACTTTCTTTTTCCTCATGAATTTCAAAGAAGGAATTTAAAGAATTTCAAAAAGACACAAAAGCACCATAAAAGTATCATTAAAGTGGTTGTTTACAATTTGTGCACTATATTCCAAGTCTTCTGAAGTCAAAATTGATTGATGGATGGATGGATGGATTGATTGATTGATTGATTGATTGATTGATTGATTGATTGATTGATTGATTGATTGATTGATTGATTGATTGATTGATTGATTGATTGATTGATTGATTGATTGATTGACTGACTGACTGATTGATTGATTGATTTACCTTTTCTTTTAAGGTTGCAGCATTGCATTTCATTGCAACATCACAAATACCTCAATTTTTCATTCTAGTGAAACAATGATAACTTTATGTGCATTTCATCACATACATGAAACTGCAACTTATAGCATCGCTTACATCAGTACGATCATTATTTGTTTTCCAATCCATCCTCCATCTTAACAAGATGCCATGTTCTCTTTGCTGTGCTCCATAAATGCAAACAGACAAGCCTGTCCTCTTTTGTTATCTTTTGAAAAAAAAAATCCGAATGATTTGCTGCTGGACTCATGCATTCTGCATGAATGCTTTTCCTATTTCAAAGAGAGACATGAGACCAAGGTGTTGGCTGACATGAGTCCATTTTAGCAATGGAAAGGGGAAAGGTGCTGTTATTCTATGAGAAACCCCTGTCTGCCTATTGAGGTCTCCAACTATTAACCCAGGAGAGCTAAAAGCTGGACATCACACAGACAGCATTCACTGAGGTGGATGACGGAGTGCCCCCTGGTTGCCAGGGTACTGATTGTGCTTTTACCTGTATGCTTTGAACTGAGTGAAAGAGAGAGAGAGTAAGCAGGGAGAATACACACAGGTTCACGACTCAATGGGCAGCAAGAGATGCAATGGATGAAAGTAACTCTGTGCAGACACCTTGAAACATTAATGGAGACCACCAGTGTTAGGGAATGGTACTTGTAAAATTAAAACAGCGTTGCATAACTTGCAGTGTAAATTCTTTCACAATTTGTTGTTTTTGTCTTGTTAAAGAAAATATTTGATGAATGTATATTTTAGGTCAGTCTGTGCATTAGCATTGTCAGAGTATTTGTGGTGGTTAGTTTAAGAGCCATTAGGTGACGACACGTCTTTATGAGTGAGTCATTTATATCATTCATTCATATCGATCATTTGAAAACATTGATTCTTTCAGGAACTAAACAAGTGGCTGTGGGCTGTGTCTGAAATCACCCTCTAATCCCTTAAGTAGGGCACTATTTGAGGGGACAGCCATTTGTAGTGGTGTCCGAAACCATAGTGGACGTATTAATCGAGTGCACTCATTCAATCCCACAATGCACCGCAATAACGAGCGTACAACCGATGTACCCTCAACGGCTAGATAATACCCATAATGCACTGTGAGAGTTGTGTGCCGAATGAATTCTGACCAGAAGTTGAATCATCCATCCATCTATTATCCAAATCGCTGGTGCAATCTGGCTAAAACATAATATCAGGTATAAATTTATTTTTAATTAATTATTAAATTGTTTAATATAGGTTTATACTGTTTCCATGACGGAGTTCAAGATAAATATTTTCATTACTACTGGAGATGCCAGTTTGCTAAGTTTCAAATAATTATTAAACAGCAAGCACAAATGCAAAAGCGGCAGCCCTTCCAGTGCACTCAAAGTGTCTGAATTCGCTCACTTGTTTTCATTCACTCCCTCAGGTGAACTATATTAGTGGACTAATGTATAGGGAATAGTGAATGAGGGTATAGGGTGCGATTTCGGACACAGCCTGTCTTTACAAGTGAGCCAGTGTATAATTTACGCAACTGATTTGTTCGATAACACTGATTTCTTCGGGAACAAAGTGAGTCACTGAATCATTCATTTAACTGATTCTTTCATATATGCATTTAGGAGCGAAACACTATTGTGTTGCAATATTTCAGCAGTGGATTTGTCTGGATTTGGTTTTGTTGACTGCTCACATGCTGACACTGTGAATTTTACAATTTTGAAATAATTTATCATAACATGGATTTCATCAAATCATTTCTTGTTTTATGTAGATTTTTGTTAACAGTGTTATGGCTTTATTTTTTTAGATATTTATCCACTCATATCAGCAGAAGCAGCCTCAACCAAGTTCTTCTTCCATGGCTTGCTATCATAATTATTCAAAAGCTGCCTTTTAATTGATTGATTAAAATGTCTTGAACAGATCTGCTTTAAGGTTAAAGTCAATTTTTGGCTGTTAGAGCAAATCATTTGGTCAGGAAGGATATGCAGGACTTGTCAATACCTCTAACTAAAGTAGATGGACAATTTTCTCCATGTATACTGTGTTCAATACTGAGTATAGTCAATAAAAGAATCCAATTGCTTGGCTGAACATGCAAACAGTCAGAGAGACATCACTTTGTTTCCAGGTCTTCGCCTGAGTGGATATGGGTTTCAAATATACTTAAAGAAGTATGGATAATTTTAAAGTGGTGGTTCATTGCGATTTCACTTTTTTAACTTTAGTTAGTGTGTGATGTTGCTGTTAGAGCATAAACAACATCTGCAAAGTTAGGACACTCAAAGTTCAGTGCAAAGGGAGATATTTTCTTTTAAAGAATTCTCTGTTTAAGGACTACGACAAACAGCTGGTAGGGACTACAACAAGCTTCTTCTCGGGTTGGTGATGTCACTAACCCTAAAATTTACATAAACCCTGCCCCCGGGAACATGCAACAAAGGGATGAGGCCATGTTATTGCAATATAGTACGTAACACAATAGCATGTCATAAAAGCAAGATGACAACATGACAAATTATAACCATAATTAAACTAAACTATACCTGTTCTATCCTCACGCAGCATATATTCTCTGGCTCTCTAGGCATCTTACAACAGTTCCCACATGAGCGATTTATAGATTATCATGACAGAATATGCAATCAATAACTTTAACTTTTTGTTGAGCTAAAATTTCACATACACACTCTGGAGACTTATTTTACATTTTGTAAAAGTGGCATTGACTTCTTTAACGATTTATCTATTAGATATAGCGATTGTCTTTAAAGCTACATGTGTGTAGGCCTATATATATATATATATATATATATATATATATATATATATATATATATATATATATATATATATATATATATATATATATATATATATATATATATATATATATATATATATAATTTAAGTGGTTTAAAGTGCTATAGTGTTTAAATAAAGTACTTTCCAGTGTCACACTACACATTTTTAGATGCTTTTAAAATGATTTTAGATTATGTTTAGATTACATTTTGTTATTGTTCTTTGTTGTTGAGAGCTAGCACACAGATCAGATCACAGATAGAACAGTCACACATCTGTCGCTAAGAGGAGGTAATTATGCTCTTCAGGTCAGGGTAAGATAGTTTGAAGGTATAAGCTTGCACTTTTAACCTCTCACTGCTGTATCATGTTAATCATGCTGAGAAGCCTTTAAAGTCATTGTTGCTGCATCAACTTGACATGGAGTTGAGAATTCCACTTCCTCCCCAGGGCAATGTGCAACCAATGCAATAGACGGCAACATTCTTTATGGAATCGATTTAGCAGCCTTTTTTCTATGCACCTGGTGAACCTTTTGAATTGGAAATGTTATATCATCTTTAAATTTATGTACATTACAGCTAAATTCAATATAATCGAATTATGAGGTTAGGTGTGTGTGTATGCCTATATACAGTATATACAATGGCATCATGGGATATTGTTCACCATTCTCTTTCAAGTTGGGCTGAACACAGATGTATCATAAAAATAAAATATATATTTTTTTGTCATCTCTTTGGCTTAAATGTATTATTAATATTATTTTCATTTATTCATTTTAGTTTATGTGATGTGAAATCATTACAGAATATCTAAACACATATCACTACCCCCTGCTGTCTCACCTGAATTCGGAGTCAGAGCACAAACTCAGATCTTAAGGATCAGAATATGTCGTTATGCTCCATTGTTATGCTAGAAATAGATTTATTTATTCATGCTGTTTCAACAGCAAAATATCAGCTTTCATGCTGTTTGAAAGCAAATGTATTCTTTAATGATGGCAATCTTCTAAAATAAGCTGAAGAGGGAATTCATAGATGGTGAGTACAGAATTAATGTGCACCATTTGAGAGTAGAGATTTGGAAATCAGATTCTGAATCCTGGCCCAGTAACTCACCATTAGATTATAATCACTTTTTCAGAGGGACACCTCACCCCTGGCGATGAATGATGTTCAGAATCAGCTGCCTTTGTTAGCCAATCAGATGACAAAAAGAGATGTTTATCATACCAGAGAACTAAGCCAGAGGTAAAATGTTCTTGTTGCTCAAGTTTGGTACAAAAAAACCCCCTGCAAATTTTAATGCCAGAATGTTGTAATTCTGAGTTAGAAAGCCTCTGATGATGCGTTTGGATCTCCTTGCCCAGGCTGTTCGAATAAAACTTTCAACACCACATCAGAAGATTGCCCTGTGCTTGCATCAACATTCTCACAGCCTCCAAAGTTCTGTTTGCTATGCAGGGTGTTGGCTGCATGATGCTTTTGGGCAGATTCACTCTCATTGCAGCTATATGAGCTGAATTGAATCAACACAAACCTAATTTGTTCCATATGGCTTTGATGACCATTTATTGCTGGTTTGCTGCACACTCTTGACTTGGTAAATGATAAAACATTGCTGGATAACACACTAAAGTGCACTAAGGAGCCTGAAAGTTAGTGAGCCTTTTAAAAGCCAACACGATTTACCCTGTTCTGGGGAACGCTTGAGGACATCTATCTTTTTTATATTACTAGAAATATTTACTTGCTCTTTATCTTCATGTATCTCTCTGTACTCCACTTTTAAGTTTAAACTAAGGCTGTCGTTAACACGTGATTAATTCAAAATCCTTAATGCGTTAAAATAATTTAATGCATTTAATGCATAAAAATTATGGAAGCATGTGAAATTGTGCCATAATGTAGTTTATGTCCATGTGGTCCAGTTCAGTATCGCAACTTAACTTGTCTAAATGTAAACAAGCTCTTTGCTGTTGCATATATTATACACTGTAAATTCTGAAACATTTTTTTGCTGTCATTTTTTTTTAATGGGTGCTTTGGTGTACATAAATGTATGAATTATATGAAATATCATTTGGTTATTTGGTGTCCTTTTTTTGGAAAGACATCTATATTTACATTAAAAAAGCTGAAAAATACAGTTCCCATTCAGTCAGTCACGTTCGACGTACGAATTTCGCTAGAGAGGCCAATCTACTTCGAGTGTAACTACAACGAGCCAATGCACATTGGCATGCAATCATATGCATCAGCTGCTCGCCTCGCAGCGTGGGTATATAATGAGTAGCAGGTGCGTTGCATCTTCAGCTTTTCGCTTCGGAGCCGAACCTTCTGTCACAAACAGTGGTGTCTACGAAACGAGTGTTTGTTTTTCAACGAGTCAGCTTTTTTGGAAGATCTGCTCTTTGTGTTGGTGCAGGCGGACAGCACTGCAGCGGGACCGATCTCTCTTCTTTATTTTCTCTTTTATTTTGTTTTACCTTTTTGAGAGAGCAAAGCCCAGTTGTAAAAGCCATTCTCATGGCTGGTGAACGGTGCGCTTTTAAGCGCTTAAGTGCTGTTCTCACAGCTGGTAAGAGGGCGGCTACAAGGAGAGAGTTCACACGACAGGCTGCACTATCCCCTGTCTGTGTCTGCAGCGGTCATTCCCCTGTGTGCTTCGGCACCTAAAAGAGTAGTCCCTAAAAGAGCTTACACAAGTAGATTCGCGTCTTTTTAAAGATGTCGTTCTACTTGTGAGTTTCTGGATGCGGTCGTTATCTGTCACTGCGGGATGGTCACGAACGCTGTATCATGTGCCTGGGCTTAAAACACGCTGAGGCGGCGTTTGTGGATGAGTCATGTACCCATTGTGGGAAGATAACCATCTCGGAGTTGCGATCTAGACTCCAGTTCTTGCAAAGGGGCGAAGTCCCAGTTCCGTTGCCTCGATCCAATCCTTCTCAGAGGGTTGCTTCGGGCAGCGGTCCTGGTCCTGTGGAACGGGCCGTTGCCATGCAACTGTGCCCTAACTCCACCTGGCGGGGGGAGCCGTCTCTCCGTTCCCGGGCCTGTAAGTACTCGTCGGATCTTACCGGCAAGGCTTACCAGGCCTGTGGGGAAGCCGCCTCTGCCCTACACGCGATGGCGTTGTTGCAGGTCTATCAGGCAAAGGCACTGAAGGACCTGCACGAGGGTGGTCATGACCCCCAAGTTCTACAGGAACTTCGTTCTGCGACGGACCTCACGCTTCGTGCGACAAAGGTCACGGCGTGGTCAGTGGGTCATGCGATGTCCACGTTAGTGGTCCAGGAATGCCATCTCTGGCTGTGTCTCGTGGACATGAGGGATACGGACAAAGTCAGGTTTCTTAATACTGGCCTCTTCGGCGACGCGGTCAAGAACTTTGCCCAGCAGTTCTCAGCTGTCCAGAAGCAGTCTGAGGCCATATCTCACATCCTGCCAAGGCGGTCAGCTGCTGCACCTCCACCGCCCGCAGCACCTCAGGCTGCTCGTTGCCGAGAGCGCCCGCCCATGGCCGCCCCCGCGCACCAGCAGCAGCCTCCACCCAAGCGGTGCCGTGGAGCCGGTCGTGGTCAGGGTGCCCAGCCCGTCCAGGCCCCCGCCAAGAAGGGCGGCAAAGCCAAGAGCAAGAGGCCCTAGGACGGGCGACCCAGAGATGGAGGGGACTGCTCTTCGGGAGATGGTGACCACACCACTCCCTCCCCCAGAGGAGGGCCAGGTGGAAAATCTTTCGTTCATGTCTGTTTGTGTTCCGCTGCTGGCCCAACAGCCAGTGGTACCCAAATTTACAATAAAAGAGCAGTTTCCTTCATCTCCGGGTCCAAAGAGGGCTCGGAGAGAAGTAGGAGGGCAAGCACCTCACCACTCTCATCCCCCTCTTCTTTCGCCAGTGGACAGCAGCGAGCAGCGGGTAGCCAAAGCCTTGACTGCTTCCTCTGTCCACCCGTGGAACCAGGTAAGTGTTGCCCAGCACACTCTGACGCCGCTTCGGGCCACCTCGCAAAGAGAGAGCCCCCCGAGCCGCGTCCCTGCGTTCCACCTCGCTGCCCCAATGTGGGTATGCCGGTGGTCCCTTTGGTCCCGCTGATACGGTCTCTGCGAGCCTGGTTAGCGCTCCCCAGCCCATCTCGCTGGCTCTTTCGGACCATCAGGCTCGGCTATGCGATTCAGTTCGCCCGGCGTCGATCACAGTCCTACTGGCGAAGGACGCGATAGAGCTGGTCCCTCCAGCTGATATGAGGTCAGGGTTTTACAGTCCCTACTTCATTGTACCCAAGAAGAGTGGTGGGTTGCGACCTATCCTGGATCTGCGCTTGTTGAATCAGAGCCTTCACAAGCTACCATTCAAAATGCGCATGCAGAAATGCATTTTCGATTGCATCCGTCCCCAGGATTGGTTTGCAGCGATCGACCTGAAGGACGCGTACTTTCATGTCTCGATTCTTCCGCGACACAGGCCATTCCTGTGGTTCGCGTTCGAAGGACAAGCATATCAGTACAGAGTCCTACCCTTCGGACTGGCCCTGTCTCCCCGCGTCTTCACGAAAGTCGTGGAGGGAGCCCTTGTTCCCATGAGAGAACAGGGTGTTCGCATTCTCAACTATCTTGATGACTGGCTCATTTTAGCACAGTCTCGGGATCAGTTGTGCGAACACAGGGATTTGGTGCTCAGACACCTCAGCCAGTTGGGTCTTCAGGTCAACTGGGAAAAGAGCAAACTCTCCCCTGTGCAGAGGATATGGAGGTATGGAGTTGGATTCAGTCAAACAGATAGCACGTCTCACAGAGGAACGTGCTCAGTCGGTGTTGAACTGCAGAATGCGTTCAACAGCAGGACAGTGGTCCCACTGAAATTCTTTCAGAGGCTCCTGGGGCATATGGTGGCCGCAGCAGCAGTAACCCCACTCGGTCTGCTTCTTATGAGACCACTTCAACACTGGCTTCACGGCCGAGTCCCGAGATGAGCGTGGCAACGCGGCATGTTCCGGGTGGCAATCACTCAGGAGTGTCGCCAAACCTTCAGCCCGTGGTTGGACCCCATGTTTCTTTGGGCAGGAGTGCCCCTAGAACAGGTGTCCCAGCATGCTGTGGTTTTCACGGATGCCTCGACCACCGGCTGGGGTGCCACGTACAACGGGCTTGCAGTTTCAGGGGTTTGGACGGGACCCCAGCTGCAGTCTCACATCAACTGCCTTGAGTTGCACTGCGACCGTTGCGTACATCAACCGTCAAGGTGGTCTACGCTCCCGTCGCATGTCGTAACTCGCCCGCCATCTCCTCCTGTGGAGTAGGAAGCATCTGAGGTCGCTTTGCGCCATTCATGTCCCCGGTGTGCTCAACCGTGTGGCCGATGAGCTCTCACGAGCTGCGACTCCACCCCCAGGTGGTCCAGTTGATCTGGCTGACTCCTCGTGACAGCCCATCCCTGGCCCATTCCTCTGAGGAAGGACCTTCTTTCTCAGAGATGGGGCACTCTTTGGCACCCACGTCCAGACCTCTGGAAACTCCATGTCTGGTCCCTGGACGGGACGCGGAGGTTCTAGGTGACTTACCCCCCGAGGTACTTAACACCATCACTTCGGCACGTGCACTGTCTACAAGACGTGCTTACGCCTCGAAGTGGAACCTGTTCGTCGAGTGGTGTTCTTCTCGCCGAGAAGACCCCCGAAGATGCTCGATCAGAGTCGTGCTTTCCTTCTTGCAGCAAGGGTTGGAGCGTAGGCTGTCCCCCTCCACCCTCAAAGTCCATACTGCTGCTATCTCCGCTTACCACGACCACATAGATGGCAAAACTGTTGGTCAGCACGACCTGGTCATCAGGTTCCTTAGGGGGGTGAGACGGTTAAATCCTCCTCGACCCCCCTCCATACCCTCTTGGGACCTTGCTCTGGTGCTTCGAGCACTTCAGATTGCTCCCTTTGAGCCTTTGCAGTCAGCAGACTTAAAGATACTGTCTCTGAAGACTTTGCTGCTGGTTGCATTGGCCTCCATCAAGAGGGTAGGGGACCTGCAGTCATTTTCGGTCAACAAATTGTGCCTTGAGTTCGGGCCGGGTGACAGCCACGTGGTACTGAGACCCCGGCCCGGCTATGTGCCCAAGGTTCCTACCACTCCCTTCAGGGACCAGGTAGTGAGCCTGCAAGCGCTGCCCTCGGAGGAGGCAGACCCAGCCCTGGCTTTGCTCTGTCCAGTTCGCACCTTGCGACTGTACATAGACAGAACTCAAAGCTTCAGGACCTCAGACCAGCTCTTTGTCTGTTACGGAGGCCAGCAGAAGGGAAAGGCTGTCTCCAAGCAGAGGATGGCCCACTGGATAGTGGATGCCATCGCCCTGGCTAACCAAGCTCAGGGCGTGCCCTGCCCGCTCAGGTTGCATGCGCACTCCACGAGAGCTGTCGCATCCTCCTGGGCGCTGGCTCGTGGCGCCTCACTGACAGACATTTGTAGAGCTGCGGGCTGGGCGACACCTAACACGTTCACTAGATACTATAGTCTTCGTGTCGAGCCGGTCTCCTCCCGTGTTCTCGCCTCAGGTCAGAGGCACGGAGAGGCCCCGGCTTAGTGTCAGCTTGCTGCGCTACATGCGCTTTCTCTGTAGAGAGTCCCTACAGGCAGACCCTGTTGAGTCCTCCGGTTACCCTTCGGCAACCGACGTGGCGGAGCGTCTGGCACCAGGCCTATACTCCGTTGCATCCTTGAGAACTGGATTTAGGCTGGGTTCCATATGTGTGACCCTACGGGGATCCCATAGGGTTTTTTCCACGGTTGCTCCTAAACAAAGCCCGTGTCTTTCCCTCTGGGAGAACCCATCTCTCATCGAGTTGAAGTCACCCCAGTTCTTCCATATGTTGTACAACCTACAAGGTTAGTCCATATGTACTCCTCCACATAACTCCTTCAGGGAAGGATGTGGCTTCCGCAGCATTCCTTTTCTAACGAAAGGTTACGCTTTCCCAGCGTTATCCAGTAATCTCACTGAATGGGTTTGGGAACAGCAGTGATCGACCCTCTCTGTGTGTTAGCCCTGTCCCACCGTCCTCAGGCAAGGGGGTTCAGGTGGCTTACAACTGAGCGCTGGAAGAGGGCAGCTCCTGTGGCCCTCTTCCAGCGCTCTGTTGTAAGTCACCTGAACCCCCTTGCCTGAGGACGGTGGGACAGGGCAGGATAGGCAATGATGGCAAAAGTGTTAAACAAGATACATGGTGTATGCGTAATTTCATGATAAGTGCGCAATTAATCGTGATTAATCGTGATTAAGGGTGCAGGATTAATCGCAATAAAAAAAAAATCTATTGATGTAGTATAGCAAATTCTTTGATCCGTACAAAATTCTTTTTTTGTTTCGTCTCTTTCCTCTGCAGTTTTGTTTTGTGGTGGGTATTGTATTGTAAAATAATCATTTTTTGTGTAAATTATTACTCCTTAAATTTGTTGTTTACATTATGTAATGTCACTATACTATAGCAAAAAATAAATAAATAAATAAAATTGTAAAAAATTTAAATAATAGGCTAATAAAGCATTTTAGAAATAGCGCCATAATAAATAAATAAGCTAGCAAATAAAAGACACAGTGTTCAGTCAAACAAGGAGTGATATGTACTTTGATATTCTGAAATGATTTACACATCACACAAAATATAATGTTTTATTTGTTTGTTTATTTAAATTTTGTTTTATGATTTGTCTGCATTCATCCCATCCTGAAAGAGGATGCTGACAATATCCCATTATGCCATTGAGAACCAGGTGTCAGCTGGAATATAAAAATTTTGGGTTACTTGAAATGAAACACATCTTGTATTTTGACCATCGCAAGGACTCTTCTTGCACTCATGCGATATGACAGCATGGGCAGCCATAGCTTATAAATGCCATGATAAAATTAAATATTAATTTTATTTAATTAAAATCTGAGCAGCAGTCCCTGTAAAAGTGAATTAATAGCACCAACCACCTCTGATATTCAGTGCACTCATATAATTATTGATATCACTCTTTATGATATGATTACTCTACACCTTCTTTTTTTTCCTGGTTTATTTCCATTGAGTAATTTTCGCTGAATGATTTATGGCCAAGTGTAATATTAGTGACAAGGCTCCCAGAAGTATGACAGCGGATGCAATCCACAATCCGCTCATGGCTCCTCATTTCCTGTATCTGCCTGCTTCACTGCAGGGTCTTGTTTAACTTATTAGATGGCCTTCACTGACCCCGAGTTCAATTAGCAGAAACAGTTCTTTAATAAGCTTCAACAGCTCAAAGCAGTACTGTATGTTCAAGTGTTTTCAGTGATGAATACAGCAAAAATACAATGTAGAGAATAATTTCTGTCATATTTCAACTTCTGTACATAGAAACACTAGGACATATGGATCACCTTTCTATGAGCCAATAATATTGTAGATACTGAAAGTCATCTGTAATATTTTGCTAAAATTGTTGATAATAGTTTTAATTTTGTCAACAAAGATGAGACAAAAAAGATGCATCATGGTAATAATAAAGCATTTTAAATTTAAATATATTGACAAATATAGTGGGATAGAATTAATTCAGATGATCCAGTCATAAATGTTGAGAACTGGCTTGCTTGAGTTGTTTGAGCTGAATACAGGTAAACATATTTGCTTGTGACTTAATTAGCTTACTCAAATGTATCATATGCTGAATGCTGAATTTATGAGTTTAATCAGCTATGTCTACAACATAAACAACATTGTGATTTCAATCTCCACAGATATTGAAACGAACACAGAGGTAAATCTGTAGGTCAACGTGTAACTCGTGTTGTGAATTTGCCATTATCATGACAACACTCCCCACATAATTATTCTAAATATTAATATTCTAAATAGCAGTATTCTAAAGATTCTAAACTCTCTAAAGCACTGGTTAACACGTCAGTGTCAGTGTTGGGGGTAACGCATTACAATTAACTTGAGTTACATAATCGTATTACTTTTTCAAGTAACTAGTAAAGTAAATTACTTTTTCAATTTACAGCAACATATCTGAGTTACTTTTTCAAATAAGTAACACAAGTTACTTTTACACATTTAGTGACTGACAGCTCTCCTGTCCCCAAGTTGAGAGAAATAGTGCAAAGTGTGTGCGCTGTGTAAACATGATTGTTATTGTAGTTCTAGTTGTCTGGCTATCACCAGACCAAGCTCAATTTAAAATTGAACATTGGTCTGGGGAGTTTGCTATGTATTTCCTACTGCATAAGAGGCGTGATCAACGAGCATTATTCACGCAATTGGATAGTCCTTCAACCAATCAGATCAACAATCCGGGTGACGTACTTTTGTAGAGCGACGCGAAAACTCCAGACAGGCTTAGTTTGTATAGGTTTGTAGCACTGATCAGCCGTTTGCAGAAGCAGCAATGGCATCGAGCGATTTTTGCAGGTTGTGCAAAAAAAACATGAAAGTGAGTGGTATTTACACCCAGTCGAGCGATTTGTTTGCTAAACTAAAGAAGTCATTTAGCATCATTGAGAGGTTAAAAGGAATTGGATTGACGGTCGTGCAAGAGACGTCATTGTATTATACCCGCACAGAGCCATAGAAAGTGCTCTGTACCCGCCAATAGCGAGCAAGGTGGATAAGCCAGTCTGTGATTGGTTCCCGCAAAAGTGTAACAGATGCAGCAGAAATGAATGTACGGGTTTCCAGACTGAGTTGCCGGGCGAAATCAAATCGCCGTCAGATCAGGCTGGGTTTACCCAGTCTGTAGTTCTAGACTAAATGTAAAAAAAGATCCCACTTCCTCTCTCAAGATCCATAAAGGTACTAAAAACATATTTAAAACAGTTCATGTGAGTTCGGTGGTTATAAGCGACAAGAATACTTTTTGTGCGCCAAAAAACCCCAAAATGTTGACTTTTCAACAATATAGTGATGGGCCGATTTCAAAACACTGCTTCAGAGCTTTACAAATCGAATCAGTGATTTGGATCTCCTATCAAACGGCTAAACTGCTGAAATCAAGTGACTTTGGCGTTCCGATTCACTGATTCAATTCGTAAAGCTCCGAAGCAGTGTTTTGAAATCGGCCCATCACTATATTACTGAAAAATCGTTATTTTGTTTTTTTGGCGCACAAAAAATATTCTCATTGCTTTATAATATTAAAGGGTTAGTTCACCCAAAAATAAAAATTCTGTCATTTATTACTTCCCCCCTTATCTCGTTCCACACCCGTAAGACCTTTGTTATTCTTTGGAACACAAATTAAGATATTTTAGTTGAAATCCGAAGGTTCAGTGAGGCCTGCATAGGGAGCAATGACATTTCCTCTCTCAAGATCCATAAAGGTACTAAAAACATATTGAAATCAGTTCATGTGAGTACAGTGGTTCAATATTAATATTATAAAGTGACTAGAATGTTTTTGGTGTTTTGGTGTTTTTATATGTTGCTTCATAAAAGCATGTTGCAAAAGATTGTGTTGATAAATACTGTTAATATGGAAGGCACAATAAACATGCTCTTCTTACATGTGTGAAATGTTTTGACATTTAAACAACCTTTCAAAAACTGGAGTTTTTAAAACGAATAGCTAATTTGCGGCACGAATAGAAAACGGGGCAGTGGGGCATGTTAACACGGGAGCACTGTCAATTAAATTTCACAAGCAAAAGTACACAAGCAAATTGTTCGATAACAGAAAGTGTTACCGTCCACAGATCCACAGGCTCTAGAATGAAGATTTGCGGTATATTTGTATGCAAGGTCTAGCTTCATTTAGCCAAACAGATGTACATATAAAGTCTAATGCAAGAGTCTAATTCTGTAGGTTTGAATTCATCCCAGACATCAGTCCTTCTCTCCACACTGGGATGGCGGTAAGCCCAGATGCTTTGTGCACTTCAAAGACGTTAAGACCTGGCTTTCTGTCTGTGCGTAAAACAAAGAAGCTTTACTACCTCTGCCTTAAAGCTTTTGAGGGGCACAGAAAAAAAAAAGAAAGAAAACTCAATATCACCTCTAAGAAAAGATTCAGGAATAACACATTAAACAACAAAGACGAAAAACACTCCCAAAGGTGTTTCAAACTTCCCCTACCGCTCTTCTCTGAGTTCTTGAAAAGGCTGTTGAATAGCTAAAGGAACATGCGTTAAGTTTAGCAAGAGAGAGTTGGTGTGGGAAACGGATGAGGCCTGTCTTATCATCTGCCAGAGCGGCTTAGATTAGCGGTGAGCGGGACATAGAATGAGGAGTGGGAGAAGAAGAAAAAAAAAAAAGAAAAAAAAAAGCTGTATTAAAAATCTGAGCAGCAGTCTCTGTATTAAAACAGACAGTTGCATTAGCCTACTAATAAGATGAGACAGTGCAATACTGCAGGTGAGAAAAAAAGGTAGAAATCCCTTTCCTGCTTTCTTGGATTCTATCTTTTCTTATTTGCAGAAATAAGAAGCGCAGGCTTTTTCTTGCCAGAATCCAATAGCAGGTAACTGATAGCAGGGAGTTGGAGGGGAGTGTACTTGTCATAGGTTTAACTAGCAGGATATTAATTATAGTCTTCTTGCATCAGACGAAGCAAGGGCAAATAATCTGGCCCTGAACTTTTGACTATTCCCACCAGACTTCCACGTTATCAGCACTGTGTCGAACCGCCCACGGCAGTCCTGTCGACAAGCGTCCGCTGAATGTTCTGTCCAAGTGGGGTTTATGATTTATGAGGCTTGCGTACGAGCTAATCACTGCAGGAGATGTAGAGGAGCATCAGCGTGAGAAACTCCTACACACTTGCGTTTGGCTCCACTAACTGCAGGATGTTGTGGTTCATAGGAAGCATGTCAAATTCCTTTCATCATGCCTGTCCTTTTCTCTCTCTATTTGGTTCTAACTTTCACTCTCTAGGAAGAACTCATCTTACTGATGGGCACCATAGGCTTGTTCATGTTTTTTTTGTTTTTTTTTTAACATGACTACATAGGTCTTCCTAGTGAATTGTGACAGACAATTGCATTTATTTATTTGTTTGTTTGTTTGTTTGTTTGTTTGTTTGTTTGTTTGTTTGTTTAACCAGTGCCTTGTACATTTTGTGGAGGACTTTTAAAGGGATAACCCAAAAATGAAAAGTCTGTCATGTTTACTTACCCTCATGTTGTTCCTGTATGAGTTTCTTCTTCTTCTGCAGAACACAAAATTACATATTTTAAAGGACAATTGACTGTCATTATATGGACAAAAAATGGTAAAAACATGTTCCAAATTATAATTATTATTATTATTATTATTATTATTATTATTATTATTATTTCAGAGAAAGCACAGGCTCGGAATAACTTGGATGAAAGAATATTTGATAGTGTTATTATGATTTTCTTGCAATTTCAAAATAATTAGTCATAATAATAGAAATAGAAATGTATTAGTCATCAATTAGACATTTATTCCTGGGTATTACAAGTTTTCATATATTAAAGTAACCATTCAAGTTGTATGGAATCTATGTTTGACATCTACATTTCAAATGAGTAGTATGTAGCAAATACAATTACTTGTCTCCAAAGGAATCAATTAAAAATAATTATATTATTGCATCTAATATGAGCTTATATAAATGCTCAGGCAGTTGAACAGCAGGAACATAATTCAAGGAAACGGCAAAATCTTCTTTTTTAAAAGTTAGAAAATTGTCCATATTATGAGATCAAAATACCCATTATTTCAATTTCTGGAACACTGAGTGCAAGGCAGATAATTGCTCATTTCCTCTCTGAGAAAAATGGGAACTTTTTTATTTTTATTTTTGAGAGCAGACAGAAATGAATGGTCATGCTCCTTTTTAAATTAAATTGAAACACACATTCACATTTATTTGTATATAACTTTTATCAGTGAGACTGGTGCTTTTCAGTAGTAAGCAAATGTCAGTGACCAATGGCTAAATGTGTCCTGAGATCTTTTTATATATAGGTGCTGGTCATATAATTAGAATATCATCAAAAAGTTGATTTATTTCACTAATTCCATTCAAAAAGTGAAACTTGTATATTATATTCATTCATTACACACAGACTGATATATTTCAAATGTTTATTTCTTTTAATTTTGATGATTATAACTGACAACTAAGGAACATCCCAAATTCAGTATCTCAGAAAATTAGAATATTGTGAAAAGGTTCAATATTGAAGACACCTGGTGCCACACTCTAATCAGCTAATTAACTCAAAACACCTGCAAAGGCCTTTAAATGGTCTCTCAGTCTAGTTCTGTAGGCTACACAATCATGGGGAAGAATGCTGACTTGACAGTTGTCCAAAAGATGACCATTGATACCTTGCACAAGGAGGGCAAGACACAAAAGTTCATTGCAAAAGAGGCTGGCTGTTCACAGAGCTCTGTGTCTAAGCCATAGACTGTAAAATAATATGGACGTAGTGTCCGTGACGTCACCCATAGAGTTCTGAACAGCAGTTTTAACACATAAATGAGGCTGCGGCCATCTTAGCTGCACGTGACCGCACGTCACTCACGGATAACTGAAAATGGGCAAAGAGGCGGGATGTAGTTGGAGCCCATGCGACTTGTTGCTGAAACCACACCCGCCTAGCATATCTATCTTAGATACTATCTAAAATATTAATAAAGATAACAATACCATTAGAAAGTACTAAAGTTTTACTGTCAATCTACGGTGATTTTTAAGATAACGCGATGCTCTAACACCAGTAGGCTAATTAATTTGTGTGGGGTGTGCAAATAACACAAAAAATCAACTGGGACTTCATACCTTTTAATGAAAAAGAGATCGTGAGATGAATCCAATCCATTGCACTTGGGTAAAATGTCCATTTCAAAACATAAAAAAAACTACTTTTTGTTCATGAAAGCATTAAATCCATGAAATCTTTATATATTATCCATCGTTTGCATTACATATCTAAGGAATGATTTGCTCTCCATCATCGTTCTTCAAGAAAGGATGCAATCTGAGCATCGTTTATAATGTAAAACTCTTTACGTACAGATATCTGTATAACTCTCAAATGTTCTCTCAAACTAATGAGCATGTTTCCAAAGTATAATTTTTCAAAATAGTGCAGCAGTTTTAGTTATAATATCCAAGCAGTGCTTTCGGAGTTGTATATCCTCCTGGTATTGTCATTGTAGTAAATCTCAGGAACAAAACTTTTAGCCAATGCCACGACGATCCAACAACGTGTGTTCCGCATGCGAGCACATGTACACAGGCTGACATCTGTCTCAAGTATGCAGCAAGCCATATATTGTATAAAATAATCCAGAAAAAAGGCACAAATACGGCTGAGATGCCAAATTCAGTGGCTGAAATTAGCTGCTGAGGTAACATGACGGCTCACAGACAGCAGCGCCAAACCACCTGTCACTCAAGTGACCACACCCTTAATTATGCAGAACTTTAAGGCTTAATATAATTTAAATGGATGAGTTATAAAAAAATTCACCCCCCTCAGAGTTGTCATGAAAGGCAAAATTAACAGTATAGACCAAAACATAATTTGAACCAGAGTGTAAACATGTTTTTTTCTGCTGTAAACTTGATGGTCAATGAGATTCTGCTCCCTTTTGCAGCCTGTCCCTAGCGGCCAGTCGATGAATCACAGTTTAAGTTACTTCCGTATTGGCTTCACGAGAAACTGGGGGAGGTTGCCGCTTGGTCTAAGCACATTAATAGAGAGGGGAAGGGAAGGAAAAGATGTGGTAGAAAAAAAGTGTACAAGCAATAGGGATAACCGCACACTGGAGAGGATTGTGAAACAAAACCCATTCAAAAATGTGGGGGGAGATTCATAAAGAGTGGACTGCAGCTGGAGTCAGTGCTTCAAGAACCACTACGCACAGACGTATGCAAGACATGGGTTTCAGCTGTCGCATTCCTTGTGTCAAGCTACTCTTGAACAACAGATAGTGTCAGAAGCGTCTTGCCTGGGCTAAAGACAAAAAGGACTGGACTGCTGCTGAGTGGTCCAAAGTTATGTTCTCTGATGAAAGTAAATTTTGCATTTCCTTTGGAAATCAGGGTCCCAGAGTCTGGAGGAAGAGGGGAGAGGCACACAATCCACGTTACTTGAGGTCCAGTGTAAAGTTTCCACAGTCAGTGATGGTTTGGGGTGCCATGTCATCTGCTGGTGTTGGTCCACTGTGTTTTCTGAGGTCCAAGGTCAATGTAGCCATATACCAGGAAGTTTTAGAGCACTTCATGCTTCCTGCTGCTGACCAATTTTATGGAGATGCAGATTTCATTTTCCAACAGGACTTGGCACCTGCACACAGTGCCAAAGCTACCAGTACCTGGTTTAAGGACCATGGTATCCCTGTTCTTAATTGGCCAGCAAACTCACCTGACCTTAACCCCATAGAAAATCTATGGGGTATTGTGAAGAGGAAGATGCGATATGCCAGACCCAACAATGCAGAAGAGCTGAAGGCCACTATCAGAGCAACCTGGGCTCTCATAACACCTGAGCAGTGCCACAGACTGATCGACTCCATGCCACGCTGCATTGCTGCAATAATTCAGGCAAAAGGAGCCCCAACTAAGTATTGAGTGCTGTACATGCTCATACTTTTCATGTTCATACTTTTCAGTTGGCCAAGATTTCTAAAAATCCTTTATTTGTATTGGTCTTAATATTCTAATTTTCTGAGATACTGAATTTGGGATTTTCCCTAGTTGTCAGTTCTAATCATCAAAATTAAAAGAAATAAACATTTGAAATATAAATAAATCAAGTTTTTGATGATATTCTAATTATATGACCAGCACCTGTAGTTAGTTTGGTATCTGCAATACTACCAACCAGGTAAATTATTTGCATTAGACTCAGATTGACAAGTCAAAAGATGAATTCTAAAGTAAATGTCAAATCTCTATCTCTGAGTGCCTTTAATTTACAACTCTGTCAGTCATGTACATTCATTTATTTGCTATGAAATTATTCCCATTTAAAAGCATCATATAGAAAATCTGGGCTTCCAGACAGTACATAAATGTATGAATGAAGACTCTGCTGTAATATCAGATACATTTTTCTTTTTCCAATGCAAATAACACATATTATGTTCACACAGACTCCCTGTAGAGAGCATCTTTCTCAAAAATGAATTGAATCCAATGCTTTTTGGACTCAAAAGTTTTTTTTTTTTTTTTTTTTTTTTTTTTTTTTTAGAACATCCTCTTTTGCATATAGTTTTAGAATGGCATGAGTAAATGATGACACCATTTAATTTCTGTGTAAACTATCCCTTTAAGTGTAGTTCATCATATTAACTATAGTATGAACATGTTTCACAAAGTTTGACAACCAGAAATTGACAAAGAAACCTAACAAACTTGAAACCTAACAAACTTGAACAGTGTGATTTGTGCAATATTTGTGGTGTCCAAATTGGGGCCACTGTATATTCATGGTTTTAACGTACAGATCAAAAGACATTGCCACATTTTTGATGAAATTACATTTTTGGACTAAGTGTGCTTTTCATGATGTTGTGTTAAAGAATATAAACAAATACATATATTGCATGTTGTTTTTTCAGTTATTTTCTCTAGTCTGTACATGTTTGATGTTTGTATCCACTCAGGTAAAGCATCATAACATTCACAGGTTGAAATGAGCCATATTTCATAAATTAGATGAGGCAAAAACACATTGCAGTAGAAGTGTTCATAAGCTTTTGGAATGTAAAGAAATCCGGAACCGAAGAGATCTGAACCTTCAATTACTTCCCTCCTCAGGGGCTGCATGGGGATGGGGAAACAGGGGAATGAGAATAGAGAAAAAAGAGAGGCACAGAAGCAGTTGTATAATGATAAAGGGGAAAAGAAAGTAACTCTCCACAGACAGATTGCACAGGCTGCATTTGTACCCCTGCCGTGCGTGCTGCACTGGCGGTGTGAGAGGAATCTTAACATGGAGAAATCACAATATTAAGGGACACTCTTTCTTTCCTCACCCTTCTCCATTTTGCCTGTTTAAGTGCCACCCAGATGCTGGGGACACTCTGACTGCCTCCAGCTGCCATCATACCCATATTTTTTTTAAGGTCTGTCACTGAGTGAAGGCTTTTGGACGGACAGGTGAAATGGATAGTGGCTATAGCTGCCACACACTAATAGTCTAGGTATGTTTCACTCCTAAGCATCTGAGCCCTCCGATCTGCCTCCTAACCACCCAAATGTATGTATATAAAATCCTTAGGAATGGTTTGTTTGGAACCTGGTTGTTATTGAAAGTATAAAAGGAAATTGCTCTGTTATTACAATTGCATAAGAGCTTTAAGCAATTCTGATTGTTCATCAACAGAGTGGCTGATAAGTGGAGTATGTTGAGACAGAAATTACCCTCTTAACCACATAAGTACTTCTAAGGAACCTTGTTTAATGAAACCTCCACTTTACATAACCAAATAATTGGCTCATGCAAGTGGACCGGTTTGAAAACGTTCAGTGTTTCAGTGGTTAAGTAAACAAGGCCAGGGATTTAATACAGCTAAATGGTACTGGCAACCAAACACTCAGAAATCTATAAAAAGGGGAAATTCATTTTTTATAAACTGTATTTTGAGATGGTACTGAATTTTAAAAATGTGACGCTTTGAGCGCTGTTGAGTGGATACATAGACACCTCTGATTGGCCATTGTGTTCACGTGCTCGTCGTCTGTGCAATAGTCAACGCACGGGAGCGCTTGAAAGCACACGGAAGTGTCTGAATATGAAAGCGCTTTGAAAGCTGGAGCGGGAGTGTTTGAAAGTAGGCATCTATCAGCGGACTGGTCTGCGATCACAGCATGACCGGTCCTGTTGATTGTGAATTGAAACTTTCCATCAGAGAGATGTAATCAGAAAGTCCATAAGAAAATAATGCCACAATCCAGGGGTGTCCAATCCTGTTAATGGAGGGTCAATGTCTTTTTATTTATTTAATTTGGTATCTGCACTACTACTAAAGCCAGATCAATTATTTGCATTAGACTCATATTGACAAAAGATTATGAATGCAAAGTAAATGTTATGCCAGACAACTCTATTTCTGAGTGCCAGCAATTTCAAACACTGTCAGTCATGTACATTCAATTATTTGCCATGAAATTATTTCTCATTTGAGAGCCTGACCAATCATCATACAGAAAATCTGGGATTCCAGACAGCACATAAATGTATGAATGAAGACATCTATCATACATTTTGCTTTTTCCAATGCAAATAGCCCTTACGATGCTCACATATACTCCCTGTAGAACACACCTTTCTCAAATAATACTATAATACAAGGACATCCAGTTCTGCTCCTGGAGGGCCAATGTCTTGCAGGGTTTAGCTCCAGCCTTTCTAACAGCCTGGAAGTTTCTAGTAATCCTGAAGATCTTGATTGGCTGGTTGGACCTAAACTCTGTGGGATAGTAGCCCTCCAGGAACAGCACTGGTCACCCCTGCCATAATCAAAACTAAATCTAGATGTAGAGAAAAAGAGGGGGAAATGGATACATTTGTCTGGAAAGGGTTACAAAGTAATTTCTAAGGTTCTTGGACTCGAACCACAGCACAGATCAATACCACCACAGGATCCAAAATATAGAACCAGATCAGATCTGAAAAGCTAAAAAGAATCAAAAGTAAAATTTTGGAGTGGCCTCAAGTTTTGACCTGATTCCAGTATTTAAAGGTGCCCTAGATTATGTTTTTAAAAGATGTAATATAAGTCTAAGGTGTCCCCTGAATGTATCTGTGAAGTTTCAGATCAAAATACCCCATAGATTTTTTTTTATTAATTTTTTTAACTGCCTATTTTGGGGCATCATTATAAACGCGCCGATTTTATGCTGCGGCCTCTTTAAATCCCGTGGTCCACTCCCAGAGAGCTCGCGCTTGCCTTGAACAGTGCCTTAACAAAGTTTACACAGCTAATATAACCCTCAAAATGGATCTTTACAAAGTGTTCGTCATGCATGCGGCATGCATGCGTCGGATTATGTGAGTATTGTATACTGTTATATTGTTTACTTCTGATTTTGAATGAGTTTGTTAGTGCTCCGTGGCTAACGGGTAATGCTACACTGCTGGAGAGATTTATAAAGAATGAAGTTGTGTTTATGAATTATACAGACTGCAAGTGTTTAAAAATGAAAATAGTGACGGCTCTCTTGTCTCCATGAATACAGTAATAACCGATGGTAACTTTAACCACATTTAACAGTACATTAGCAACATGCTAATGAAATATTTAGAAAGACAGTTTACAAATATCACTAAAAATATCATCTTATCATGGATCATGTCAGTTATTATTGCTCCATCTGCCATTTTTCGCTATTGTTCTTGCTTGCTTACCTAGTCTGATGATTTTGTTGTGCACATCCAGACGTCAATACTGGCTGCCCTTGTCTAATGCCTTTTATAATTTTGGAAACGTGGGCTGGCATATGCAAATATTGGGGGCGTACACCCCGACTGTTACGTAACAGTCGGTGTTATGTTGAGATTCGCCTGTTCTTCGGAGGTCTTTTAAACAAATGAGATTTATATAAAAAGGAGGAAACAATGGAGTTTGAGACTCACTGTTTGTCATTTCCATGTACTGAACTCTTGTTATTTAACAATGCCAAGATAAATTCAATTTTTCATTCAAGGGTGTTACAATACAGACGGCACGGAGGCAGATATAAAAGCAAGTATGGTGGTTTTATTGATATCAGCAGTGAGCAGGTGAGTAAATGGTAAATAGAGAGTTTGATGAGATGATAGGGAAATGATACTGTCCTTTGTTGCTTGTAGATGGAATTCGTGGAAGATGACACTGAAGACGGCAGACGGGGAACACTCACACACAGAGAGAAGCACACAGGAGGAAGACTGGAGACACTGGAGACGCTGGTAGCAGGTAAGTAGCAGATTAGAGTCCTTGAGGTAAGTATACATGAGTCTGTGATACGTACGAGACCGGACAAAGACTGTGTGTGAGTGTGGCAGATATAGTGCTGGTGATTGCGGGGATGATGACGTGCAGGTGGCGGTGATTAGAACTCCGGTGATTGAGTGCGTGGGTATTGCAGGGAGGTGGAGCCTGACGTGTCTGTTACAGTACCCCCCCCCACGGCCCGCTCCTGAGGGCCGAGGACCCCGACGTCGTGGTGGCCGACCTCGAGGGCGTGGGGCAGGTCTGTCCGGGTGGCTGGTGTGGAAGGCTTGTAGCAGGTTGGGGTCAAGTATGTCGTTTCGCGGGACCCACGACCGCTCCTCGGGCCCGTAGCCCTCCCAGTCTACGAGGTATTCCAGGAGACCACCACGGCGCCGGGAGTCCAGAATTTCACGAACCTCGTATGCAGCTCCATCCTCCAGAAGAAGTGGAAAGGGGGGCTCGGCGGCTGCCACGTCAGGCTCTGTGGAAGGAGAGACAGAAGGGTGGTGAGGTTAACAAAGAGACATGGAAAGTGGGATGAATCTTGTATTGTGGAGGGAGCTGAAGACGATACGTGACGGGGTTGATCTGCTTGACGATGGTGAACGGGCCAATGAAGCGGGGACTCAGCTTTCTGCATGGCAGACGCAGTCTGATGTCCCTGGTCGACAGCCAGACCTTCTGCCCTGGCTGGTAGTTGGGAGCGTTGGAGCGACAAAGGTCGGCTGTCATCCTGCGTCTGCGCAGGGCCCTCTGCAGCTGATGGTGGGCTGAGTCCCATACCCTCTCGCTCTCCCGGAACCAGTAGTCGACAGCTGGAACGTTGGAGGGTTCCCCGTCCCAGGGGAACAGTGGGGGTTGGTAACAGAGTACGCATTGAAAGGGTGTTAATCCGGTGGAAGGCTGACGGAGGGAGTTCTGGGCGTACTCGGCCCAACCCAGGTACTGGTTCCAGGAGTCCTGGTGGCCGTGGCAGAAGGTACGCAGGAAGCGGCCGATCTCTTGGATCTTCCGTTCCATCTGCCCGTTCGTCTGAGGGTGGTATCCGGAAGACAGACTTACGGTCACACCCAGGAGGGACAAGAAGGCCTTCCAGACCCGGGAGATGAACTGGGGCCCTCTGTCAGATACTATGTCCTCGGGGATTCCATAGTAACGGAAGATGTGGTTGAACATTAGCTCTGCAGTGGTAAGAGCGGTAGGTAGACCTTGGAGAGGAATTAGTCGGCAGGCTTTGGAGAATCGATCCACTACCACGAGGATGCAGGTGTGACCGTCTGAAGGTGGGAGATCCGTTATGAAATCCACTCCCAGGTGTGACCATGGTCGCTCAGGAACGGGCAGAGGATTGAGCTTGCCGGCCGGCAGATGACGAGGGCTCTTTGAGATGGCGCACTCCCTGCAGCCTTGCACGTACCTTCTGACATCCCTGGCCAAGTTGGGCCACCAGAAGCGCTCTTTCAGCAGCGAGAGGGTCTCATTGACCCCCGGGTGACCAGTGCCAAGTGATGAGTGAGCTGCGTGGATAAGTGGAGTGCGTCGTGCTCTGGTGATGTACTGAAGACCCTGCGGGCAACCCGGCGGAGTGTGGGTGGAGGCATTGGAGGAGGGCAGAGTTTCTTCGGATCACTGGATGGGACTCACAAAGATGGATTCTGGAAGAACGGTTTCTGGAGTTTCAATTTTCTCATCAGGAGCATGGAGACGGGATAAGGCATCAGCCTTGAGATTCTTGGAGCCAGGACGATAGGAGATTGTGAAGTCAAATCTTGAGAAGAACATAGCCCAGCGAGCTTGACGAGGGTTTAATCTTTTTGCAGCTTTGAGATACTCCAAGTTTTTATGGTTGGTTAGCACTTGAAAAGGGTGTTTGGTTCCCTCCGGCCAATGCCTCCATTCCTCCAACGCGAGCTTGACGGCCAGGAGCTCACAGTCACCGATGTCATAGTTGACCTCCGCCGGGTTGAGCTTGCGGGAGAAGAAGGCGCATGGATGGAGTCTACTTGGCTGCCCCTGCTGCTGGGAGAGGACCGCTCCCACTCCAGTGGTGGATGCTTCCACCTCCACGACGAAAGGTAGGTCAGGGTCAGGGTGGACGAGGAGGGGAGCGGTGGTGAAGGTGTTCTTGAGGGCTTCGAAGGCTCTTGTGGCATCTTCGGACCAGGACAGAGACTTGGGCTGATGTCGAAGGAGGTTGGTTAGTGGACAGACGATGGAACTGTAGCCTCTGATGAAACGGCGGTAGAAATTGGCGAAGCCTAGGAAGCGTTGGAGTTCTTTTATGGTTGTATGAGTGAGCCAGGACCTGATGGCATCTACCTTCCCTCATCCATCCGGATGCCACTGTGATCAATGAAGTATCCCAAGAAGTGGACGGATGACTGGTGGAAGGAGCATTTTTCCGCCTTGAGAAACAGTTGGAACTGCCGTAAGCGTAATGTTCGGCCATGCTCTGGGAGTAAATGAGGATGTCGTCGATATACACCAATACGAACTTGTGGAGAAACTCCCGGAGCACCTCATGCATAAAATCCTGGAATACGGAGGGGGCGTTGACTAGTCCATAGGGCATGACCAAGTATTCGTAATGGCCGGTGGGCGTGACAAAGGCGGTCTTCCACTCATCCCCCTCACGTATCCGGATGAGGTTGTACGCGCTGCGGACGTCCAGCTTAGTGAACACAGTGGCACCACGGAGATGTTCCAGGGCCGCTGGGACGAGGGGAAGTGGATAACGGAACTTGATGGTTATTTTGTTGAGAGACCGGTAATCTATACAGGGCCGCAAGCCTCCGTCCTTTTTGGCCACGAAGAAGAAGCTGGAAGCAACAGGGGAAGTAGACGGACGGATGTATCCTTGCTTAAGGGCCTCTTCAATATATTCCTCCATGGCCTTCTCCTCCAGCACTGAACGGGGGTAGATCCTTCCCCGTGGCACTGGCTCACCCGGTAGCAGATCGATGGCACAGTCCCATGGCCGGTGTGGAGGTAGTTTGGAGGCTCGTTGCGGGCAGAAGACGTCGCTGAAGGGGGCGTAACAGGATGGAATGTCGATGGATCGTTTCTCGATGGGGCTTTCGATGGAGGTAGCGCAGACAGTGATTTCTTTTGGACGTGGAGATGGAGGAACAGGAAACCCGGAGAAGCAGTTGGAGAAACAGTGTTCGCCCCACTTCAGGATCTCGCCCATGCGCCAGGAGATGGTTGGGCTGTGTTGTTCGAGCCACGGGCGCCCTAGAACCACGTCAGCGATGGATTCCTCCAGAACCAGCAGGTGGATGTCCTCGACGTGGAGAATTCCTACACGGAGCTGCAGCGGTCCAGCACAGCTACTGATCCTCTTGCGGCTTAGGGGCTTTCCGGTGATGGAATGGAGTTGGTAGATATTAGGCGAAGGCGAGGTTTTGAGCTTGAGTTGACGACAGAGGGCACCGGAGATGAAGTTCCCGGCTGACTCTGAATCGAGGAGCGCGAGAACTGGAACAGATACATTTACAGCAGTAAGGTTCACAACAGTGGTGAGTGGTTTCATCTTTTTTATGGAGGGAATGATGGCACTCACCAGAGGTCTTGGAGGGCGGATTGGGCATGCAGAGAGCACATGCCCAGGAGAACCACAGTAGAGGCATAAATTCAGGGTCAGCCTTCGTTGTCGTTCGGTAGAGGAGAGACGAGAATTTTCTATCTGCATGGGTTCGCTGGCTGGTTCTGGGGAGCTGACGGGTTTGGACCGACGGAGGAGGTGTTGAGGAAGTGGCTGGCCCTGGTGTTCTTCGAGACATGACTGCATACGAGTGCCTACGCGGATGGCGAGTTGGATGAAGCGTTCGAGGCCGATGTTGTCCTCATATGCAGCGAGATGCAATCACAACTTCGGTTCCAACCCCTGGCGGAAAGAGGTGATGAGGGCTTGTTCATTCCATCCGCTGCTGGAAGCCAGAGTACGAAACTGCAAGGCATAATCACTGACAGAGTTAGACCCTTGTTTCAAATTATAGAGTTTCTCACCGACTGATGAATCCGAGAGGGGTTTTCCAAAGACTTCGCGGAAATGAGAGACGAAGGCTGAATAGGATTTCACCACGGGGCCTTTCTGAATCCAGAGCGCGTCCACCCAACGGAGAGCTTTGCCTTGCAGCTGTGAGATTATGAAGGCGATCTTAGCGGTGTCAGAGGGGTAGAGTTGCGATTGCATCTCCAGGACCAGCTCACATTGCAGGAGGAATCCGCTGCAATCCTCCGCCGATCCTGAGTAGGGCGCCGGCCTGGCCATGGGACTGGCGTGCATGGTTGGAGAGTGGAACGAAGAAGTGAACGAGGAAGCGGCGACAGGAGCTGGTGACGGTGACGGTGGTTGTGGTGGAGTAAGTGCTCGGCGCAGCGCGTCCACAAGCTCCTGGAACGGGTCTGGTTGGCTCATGCTGATATCCTGTCGTTGTGTTGGGTCCGGTCTTCTGTTACAATACAGACAGCACGGAGGCAGATATAAAAGCAAGTATGGTGGTTTTATTGATATCAGCAGTGAGCAGGTGAGTAAATGGTAAATAGAGAGTTTGATGAGATGATAGGGAAATGATACTGTCCTTTGTTGCTTGTAGATGGAGTTCGTGGAAGATGACACTGAAGACGGCAGACGGGGAACACTCACACACAGAGAGAAGCACACAGGAGGAAGACTGGAGACACTGGAGATGCTGGTAGCAGGTAAGTAGCAGATTAGAGTCCTTGAGGTAAGTATACATGAGTCTGTGATACGTACGAGACCGGACAAAGACTGTGTGTGTGAGTGTGGCAGATATAGTGCTGGTGATTGCGGGGATGATGACGTGCAGGTGGCAGTGATTAGAACTCCGGTGATTGAGTGCGTGGGTATTGCAGGGAGGTGGAGCCTGACGTGTCTGTGACAGTGGGCACCTTTAAGGATGTTTAAAAAGGCATTTACATATCAAACGTGTGATATGAGTCTAACTATTTTCATTTTAACTATTTCAGGTCACATTAAAATAATTAGTATAATGCTTTTCAATCCATGTTATCTGAAAGCAGCTTTACAGAAAATCATGCCTTAATGTCTTTATTATTATTATTATTATTATTATTATTATTATTATTATTATTATTGTTATTTTAAAAATCACAAAATACTAAATTCTCTATCATTTCTCAGGTTCCATTTGTGCAATAGTAAATTTTGTGTGGAAAACCATTTAGTTCTCCAAATATTAAAATAGGGAAATATAGAAATACCTTTTTGACACCACTGTATATATCCTATAGTTGGTGCTTCCAAAAAGAATAAAGGAAATGTTCAAGCCATTACCTCACTTGAGGATGATTTTATCTTATTCTAAGCTTTATTATTGTTATTATTATTATCATCATTTGCCCAAACCACACCATTTAAATGTTAACTGCCTCATGAACAAGTAAGTGCGTCTAATGCATAATTTCTTCAATGTAGCAATGTAGGGAAATCACATGACCATGTTTGAAATGTTCTAGAGAGGCAAATTAACAGTCCTTTCTAAATGCAGTTGTTTATCTGGCTGTTTATTGCAATGATTGAAGCTGAAATAAGACTGCTGCATGGAGAGTAGACCCATTAACTGTTACTCACTCTCACTCTTACATTATCTCTTCTAAGTGCTTGTTCCAGCTCTACCGAGGGCCTCTGAAGCAGATAGGGATCATAATGTTTATTACAGATTCGGCAGACAAAAGAATGAACACAGTGGACTGGCTAGAAGCAAAGGGAGATCAACAATTTGAGACTGTTGCCACAAATCTGTTGTGTGCTGTGTCTGCAACATAAAAAAAAAAAAAAAAAAAAATCATAAGTGGTTTAAACTACTATGTTGAACGGTCGATCTCAATGTGTTTACCGCTGCACTGAGAATTCATTATTTGACAGGACACACGGCTCCATGAGACAATGAAATGAAAAATATGTTGATAACATGGTGTCATAAGTTAAAAATAAGCTTGCTGAGAAGCCTGGATAAAACCCTTGGGCCAGAAAAAGAATTATTCAGACTTATGATGTTCTAATCCAGACTGGAGTCGAACTTGCTTCACTCATCAGCCACCGTGTCTCAAAATTTACTGAGATTTCATGGAGCCACTTCTCACGCTTTAGATCTAACACCATTAGCGGCTTCATGCGTATTTTGCCTCCTAATTTCTGATCCCCGAGATGCTGTGAGAAATTCTGAATTTTACCTTGAGATAAGAGGAAGCTTAAAATGTGTCCCTAAAGGGAAAAGAATTTACGAGATTCTTTGCCTCTATTTTTCTTCTGTAAAAAAATTCAGTGTGCAAGCCCCACCCCCAAAAAAGCACACAGCCATGAATACTAATTTCAGTTTGCCATCAGCATTACTATTTCCCTCGTTGTGCTTTACATCTCTGTTCACTGCTTCTGACACAGGTCGGCTGTCTCAGTTGCAAATTATTTATATCTTGAATGGTGTTAGGGAGACTTTAAAAATAGAGGTTTTCATTTCATTATTTTTTAGAAAAAGTTAATGCATAATTTCTAAAAAAAAAAGAAAGAAAAAAAAAGGCATGCTTGTATAGCATTAAGTGTTTGAGAACCGCAGTTGGGAACTAGACTAAGGTTTAAAGATTTGAAGATAGATAGATAGATAGATAGATAGATAGATAGATAGATAGATAGATAGATAGATAGATAGATAGATAGATAGATAGATAGATAGATAGATAGATAGATAGATAGATAGATAGATAGATAGATAGATAGATAGATAGATAGATAGATAGATAGATAGATAGATAGATAGATAGATAGATAGATAGCATAAATTAAATCAGTATACATTTAATTTGTCTGAGACGTTTGTCAAACTGCTAAAATGTGTTGGCTTTTTTTTGTTTCCTGGCTCATGAAAGCCTTTAAAAGCTAAAAATTGCATCAATAATACTTCAAGGTCGATTATGACTTGAAAAGGTCACTGCATGTGTTCAAAAAATAGTCTGTTCTTTGTTTAAAGTGCTGCATGTGATCCTGCTGAATGCCCATTGTTAGTGAACTGCGCCTTTCTGAAAGTTTAGGTAATTTATTGTCATGTCGGTGTCCCAGAATTTCTAAGTTTAGGCTGAACTAAATGGACCTCAGGGCTTCCTGCTGAGTCATGTCTTATATTGTTGTATCTAAGCAGAGTCAAGACAAGGTTGACACTTTGAAACCTACCAAAACTTCTTTTCTGAGAGGCTGCATGGAAGCATGGAAGTTTTTTTTTTCCTTTAGAAAAGTTCTCCACTGACAAATCTAGCTGTGAGAGAACAATCAGAGATGCCCGTGTGTGACACAATTCCACTGACCGAACACCAGTGAGTTGTTTTGAAAATCCGACAGTGTGTGGAACCCACAGGGCAGGTTGCAGTGGCACTGAGATGTGTTGTCATGGAGAGCTTGTTCTAGCTGTGTGGCTGTTGGCAATAAGCGAATCCCACTTATTAAAAGTTAATAAAGATAAGTAGGAAATGTGGAGTAATGACAAAGTGCTAAATATGGTACAAACTTTCTCATGTTCAAAAAATGTGTAACCGCCACGCAATGCATATACAGTAAATAGTCAAAGGTGGGCCAAAACATGACTGAAGGTAAGTTTACACAACAATAATGTACTAAAAATGAAAACTTTGCATTTTTCACGTATAGATGACAATGTTGTCAAAATGATCCCCATTTATACGGATTCGCAAAAACAATTAAAAACATTGTATTATGCATGTCACTTTGCAAAGAAATACTACGCAAATATAAACTGAACATGTGATATGCATGTGTAGTTTACACAGAGACTACAGAACTGTATCATTTTCAAAATCTTGCACTTTGAAACCCGTTTTCAAAAGTTTGTATTTTCAGTCACCCAAAACGCCTTTGTCTTGTAAATGAACAGCCAAAACGCATATTTTTTTTTCTTCCCATTTTTAGTTAAAAATGGTATCATGTAAACAGTCCCTGATTGAGGAAATGAAAGGTTGGTGATTATGGTCCCATATGGCAAAAATACATATTTTTTGCCATAATATATTTCAAATACAGTATATTATGAATATATGTTGTAATCAGCCCACTGTAAAGAAATCTCTTTTTCAAATTGAAAAATTTCTATTAAATATTTTCTTTAATCCTTCAGATGCCAATAAAAATAGAAGATAAAAATATATTTAGATTAAAAATATAGTTTAAAAATTGTTCTCAATAAAATGAAGTAGTAAAATAGTCGTTTATTTGCAATTTTGAGTTTTGGGATTAAATAAAATCAAAAGGATATTTTACCCTGGGGGGCCTTTATCCCTGTTGTACCCCAAATATGATCATATCATGATAATGAAATTGATAGGACTGAAAGGACAAACAATAACTTGTTTAAGGCTTCTATGTAAACCTGATTTTCACATTTAGTTTACATAGAAGCCTTTAGAAAGCTTCAAATGACTTAAACCGGTGAAACCAATTTAAGAATAAGAAGAACTAGACAAAGAAGATAAATGAAACAAAAGAGAATAAGAGACAGAGAGTGAGAGATAGAGACAAATGATGAGTGTACTTGGGGAGCCCATAGTAAGGAAGGTTAAACCAGATTTTCTGCAGTTCATCACTCGAGGGATGATGTCAAGATTTCTCTGTCGGACAGTTCTTTCTCTCCCTTAGGTTTCACCCTAACTTCACCTAAGACATCTTTACAATCCAATCTTAGATCTTGGGGGCTGGATAGCCATTCCCGAGCATACCCAGAGAGAACTGCCCAGAGTAAACACAACACACACAGAGAGCAAATGAAGGAGGCATTACAAGCATGACAACAACTCTGGGGGTCTTGGCAGACACAGCAATGCTTCAAACAAGACCTATAGTTAAGCAACGGGGGTCTACAAAGTCCTCCTCATAGCAATGATGGGAACCAGCAGGCAGATTATCAAACACTGAGCTTAAACTGTGATCCTTGGTTGTTTTGCACAATTTTAACCTCGGCATATATAATTATGGGTGACTGAAAAAGATCTATAATTCTTCTACATAAGAAATGGTAATATTGAATGGTAAAAACTGTAATATTGTTAATATACTGCACAAAAAATTAAGAATAAGTGAAACTGCCATTGTACTCGGGAACATGACAAAAATAGCATCACCTTCTCAAACCATAATATTTAAAATTTCCCTTAAGGTCACCATGAAATCAATATTGACAATTATTATTTTTATGGAATATTGCAGTATTTATTATAAATTATTTATTTGTGCACATCATTATTATTTTTTTATTTTTTTTTACATTCATGTGCCCTTACAATGTCACCGCTTCTCTGATGTGTTTACTGGCATGAGGGCGGGACAACCTGTCACTCACATGACATTGATAGCAAACCACAGTAATCCAATTAATTCCCGATGGACAAAATTAAGTTCCGCCCTACATTTCCTACAGATCTGTTGGTTATACATATAATATATAGTGCTGACAATCGTTTAAAACAATTAACTAGATTAATCACACATTTTTTTCAAGTTTTTAATATATTTAATAATGTAATAATTTCACAGGTAATCTCCAAATTGATGTAGAAACAACTTAAAGACAGTATATTTATTATAATATTATATTATATCACTAAATTAATGTTTTGCCAATCATTCTTACATATTCGGGTCGCTAAAGACCCGAATATGTAAGAATGATTGGCAAAACATTCATGCATTTAAGGGTTAAAGCTACAAAAGTTCTTTAGTCAAGAGCAGTAAGTAATTTTCTCTGTTACCATTGTTCTTTGATTAACATAAATGACAGACAGCATTAGTTGCAGTGACCTGCCACTGCCAAACATGACGCATCTCATTTTCTCACAACTCTTTAAGTTCATTGAAGACTTTATTCTACTCATTAAAGATTGCTCTTAGGGAATACTCGACAAAACAGACATTTTGGCTTAATTGTGTTTGTTATTGTCAGTGTTGGGGGTAACGCATTGCAAGTAACTTAAGTTACATAATCAGATTACTTTTTCAAGTAACCAGTAAAGTTACTTTTTTCAATTTACTGTATAGCAAAATATCTAAGTTACTTTTTCACATTTACTGACTGACATCTCTCTTGTCCACATGTTATAAAGTGCAGAGAAATAAAGAGCAGAGGTGTTGTGTGCGCTGTGTAAACATGTTATTGTAGTTCTAGACTAAATGTGAACATGCATTTACTCATCTCACTTGCACGAAAACATTCAGTATTTCTCAAAATGAATAAAAACAGTGAAATGCAATCTCAGAATTTTACGCAAACCTGTAATAATTAACTATATTAAATTACACAAATATACTTATGTATACTTCATTTCACTGTATGAACCAATGTCTTTGCTGCTGACCTTCAATGACCTAATTCAACCATACTAATAAGCAAACATTACTTTAGATTTAAAATTAGAAATAAGACTATTGAACTTCCTTCTCCTGTATCCTATTCTTCTTTAATCCAGAATGGCAGCACAGCTGAAAGGTTTGTTTGAGCAGCCTTACTCATTTCACTTTTGGCATGAAAGGGCCTTAAAGCAGAACTAAGTAACTTTTTTAACCTTCATAAATAGTTTTCTAAGTCCTTACGATGGTTAATTGATTTGTAGTGGTATGTTTGAGGCGTGCACTAACCCCCTCTGGCACGTCTACGCCAGAATACAGCACTCGCAAGTTGAGCTGCGCCGACCCGACACAATCTCGCCTCATGTTCACGTTCACGCGAGAGTGACAAAATGCTTTATGGTAATTCACAAACAGTGTGTATATTATGACTTTATAAGACAATTTCGAAAATTACCCACCTCCATCGAGTGTACTGTATTTGCAAATTACCCACCTCCTCTTTCTTGTACTGTATTTGCAAAACTATTGCGCTAGTGAGCGTTGTAGTCGTTGTAGTCCAGAGCTGCGCTTAGAGTATTTATGACAGTGTGATTCACTGAAGGAAACTGTAGGGGGAGCTTCGCAAATCTTACTGAGTTCCGCTTTAACATTTGCTAAAAATAGAACTTTTTTGTTGCTATTAAAAAACAATCAAGCAAGCCCAGCCCAGGTGAGAAAAGGTAACCCAAAGGAATGTAAGGCATTACTTTTAATAAAAAGTAACTAAGTAATGCAATTAGTTACTTTTCTAGGGAGTAGTGCAATATTGTAATGTATTACTTTTAAAAGGAACTTTCCCAAACACAGGTCATTGTTCGTTCAAGTGCGAAGAAGAACGCAATTCTGCTCCTGTCAGAAAAACCAAACTCATAATGTGCCCTAGGGCTACCCCATGGCACTGCTCTAATCAAGCACAGCTTATGATGTGCAATAAGTGCATCCTAACTCAGAGAGAGAGAGAGAGTAGTAAGCCCATGTTTCGTGTAATGAGACAAAACCAGAATGCTGACCACCCTGCATGAGTAATAGAATCAGCTGTAAAGCAATGCGAGAAAATGCTACGAAGGCTTATGGAACATTTCTGAGGGATCTGCAGCTTCAGGCTCTTTTTATATGAACGCAGCAGATTAATAGTTTATTTTCTTTGTTTCAAACACACGGGTGAACTGCCAGCTTTGACAGATTTTTTATGTGATGTCATTTAATGATGGAATATATTCTCGACCCTGTATCATCTTCGCCTTATGAAGTTCTCCAAACAGAATGCAAATGCAGATCCTTCAGAACCGTTCTCCATCTAACTTGAAAAAACTCATTGAATTGAAAGAAATGCTGTTTATAGGGTCACACGCAAATGTAATATGTATGCATTGAGGAGAACTTCTTTGCTATCAAATATGTAGTGCCAGATTTACTTTTTCTTCTGTCACTAAATGTGAGATATTTATGTAATAGGAGTGAAGTGGGAGAAGTCATTCATGTTATGCAGTTCATTTTTATGTCTCCATTTATCATTGAATATTTTAGATAAAATATCAAACTGTCAGTTTTTAAAGAATCATATTAGTTGGTTTGTTTGATCACATTTTCACACACAGATCAGGCATAACATTATGACCACTGATAGTGAATAACACTGATTATCTCTACATCACGGAGCCTGTTAGTGGGTGGGATATATTAGGCAGCAAGTGAACATTTTGTCCTCAAAGTTGATGTGTTAGAAGCAGGAAAAATTGGTAAGTGTAAGAATTTGAGCGAGTTTGACAAGTGCCAAATTGTGATGGCTAGACGACTGGATCAGAGCATCTCCAAAACTGCAGCTCTTGTGGGGTGTTCTGCAGTGGTCAGGATCAATCAAAAGTAGTCCAAGGAAGGAACAGTGGTGAACCGGCGACAGGGTCATGTCTGGCCAAGGCTCATTGATGCACGTGCACTGTAAACCTGAACAGTACTACTAACTTCTAAAGATTGAATACACTGCAATTAAAGTCTGTGAAATCATTGATGCAACTTAAAACAATTACATTTTCTGAACAAGGATTTTATTTTTATTTTTGTGCAGCTCAACATTTTTGAGTAAACCCTTATACTAAAATTATTATTATTTTTAAGTTTACCGAGCGACAGAAAGTGACATCATGCAGGTTAAGTTGTTGCTCTAACCGATGTTATCCGAAGAATCCATTCAACATTAAAGGCCCGCTGAAGTGTCTTGGAACACGCAGCATTATTCAATGTGTTGACATAATTTCAGCTGAAACAGGAAGACAATATAGGCAATATATCAAACAGCTCTGCCTCTTTTTAAAATAGCCAATAGCGTTTCATTTGTATCACAGCTCGGCCAAAGGCGTCAAACCATAGACTGTAGCGTTAAACTCAGTAAAACCTCTGTTTCCTTTTAATCCTCCTAATCTCCTCTATATCACTTCAAAATATAGCATTCTGTGCAGAATTTAAATGGGTCTGATACCTTTCGTGGTCTTAGCCGACTCGCGGATATGATCCTCTCTGTGATCTTGTGTCCCTGGGCAGACCAGACTGTGCTCGCGCTGCGGCGGTTCACGTTATATTAACGTGAAAACGGACTTCATTTCCATCAATGGAAAGCATATTTACATTGTCTGAATCGGCCGACTAAGTTTGCTCAGTGTGTTCCACACTGTCGCCTGAAGTTGGTCCTCGTCTGCATTTTTTCAACCGATTAGACATGTTGAATCGGCATCAGACCTCGTCGGTCAGTCGGGCCATCTGATCATTCTGATTGCTGGTACGGAAAGGTGTTTCTTCCTACGTAGGGGCAGAACGGACCTGTTACTTGGCTGTCGGGTGTCGAGTGTCGGTTTGGTGTGTCAGGGCAACTTTGGACCCAGACGCTGCCGACGTGAGCCAACCCCGCAGTCTGCCGGCGTTGGCTTGGTGTGTTCCGGGCTTTACACAGGGGTGTCCAAACTCAGTCCTGGAGGGCCACTGTCCTGCAGAGTTTAGCTCCAACTTACCACAACACACCAGCCTGGAAGATTCCTGTATGCCTAAACCTTGAATAGCTGGTTCAGGTGCGTTTAATTAGGGTTGGAGCTAAACTCTGCAGGACAGTGACCCTCCAGTAGCAAGATTGGACACCCCTGGTCTTATTTGTTGCAGGTGCTGAGAGTGCGAGATGGTGGACCGGATGACTGAAGCGGATTGAAGATTGAAGATGGGTGAAGAGGATCGCACATGGTAAGTGTCATTCAGGTAAGTAGTCAGGTATGTGGTTCACGTATGAACAACAAGACCAGACAATGGTGAACTGAAGTGAGTTGGCTTTAGTAGTGCGTGGTGATGAGTGGTGACAGGTGTTGGTGATTAGAACTCTGGTGATTGGGAACGAGTGGGTGGATTGTAGAGGTCTGGTGCTGTGGATGTTGTTGACAGTTACATGTTTTGTTCTGAATATTGTTTGAATTAGCAATCATTTTATTTATCTGTTTGTTTGTGTATTTATATATGTATTTACTTACTTAACTTTACCTCTATCCTCAGTTGCACTTCTAATCCTATTAGTCATTTGGTCTAACAACAGTATAACAAAAGACGGTCTTTAATAACATCATCTGCTTAGAAGTGACCATTTTTGTTGAGAAAAGAGACAAACTGTACTTAGAAATTATGTGTTTTATGTTATTAGTAGGCTTGTCTCATACTTTCTGTGCACTTTGATAAAATCAGTATGATAATCTATGAATAAAAAAATTAAAATTAAATTAAAATTCAACAGCCTTATGTTATATATATATATATATATATATATATATATATATATATATATATATATATATATATATATAAAGTCCATGCTGGTTATATCAGAGATGGCAGAGAGAATTATTCATTTTAGCGTCTGTTTCGATTTAAAACACAAACTCTCTGTCATATTCTGTATCTGAAGAGCGCGAGCCCTCCCGCATCACGCTGTTCCTGAACGGAACGTTGAAAAATCCCACTGCTGTATGGCCAGATGATATGAAAACTATGTTTCTCGGCTGGATAAGGCAAACCAGCTTCTTGATATGAAAGTTTTGATGGATGACAATCAAAGTAAAGATGATTGCGTTGACGTACATGAGTCGTACAGTAAGCATGCGTGAGTCTGTTATATTGATGCGCAAACAAATCATGTATGAGCGCGCTCTCGACGCACTGATCACAAATTGTATTTATGCACAGACACATTTCAGTACGTTCACGTTGTTTTTTATACACATTCAGGATAATGTTTGGATTTGTCCTGTGTATGTTGCTGTGTACTTTAGTATATATGCAGGTCAAGGCGGTTGGTTTAAGTTTTTTTTTGTTTTTTTCCGTTCAGTATCGCAACTTGTCTAAACAAGCTCTTTGCTGTTGCACATACTCCACTGTGAATTCTGAAACGTTTTTTTGCTGTGATTTTTTTGGTGTACATAAATGTTTGAATTATATGAAAAAAATATTTGGTTATTTGGTGTCCTTTTTTGGAAAGACATCTAAATTTACCTTGAAAAAATAGGCAATGATGGGAAAAAGATGTATTAAACAAGATAAATGTGATAGAGAGAGAGAGAGAGAGATGGAGATGGAGATGGAGATGGTGCTCTGTCTTTGGTGGCACTTTAGAAGAGAATATCGATGAATGTTCACCCCAGGCTTCCTCTTTAAGAATCATTCTCTGCTGAAAATGTCATGGAATGGAACTGAGAGTTTATAAAGCTAAAAATCAATAGTGAATTATTACAAAGAACCAACAAGAACTGGCTAGAGTAGATATCTCTTCTGTGATACAAACCTGAAATATTTTTTCAGTGAGTCCTGAGAGAGAGAGAAAAGTGGAGACATTAAAAAAGGCCACTGGGTTCACATTCTGTCAACCCCATGTCACAAAGATTTTTTCTTTGTTGTGTATACTTTAAGGCTGCTTCCGAAAACCTAGGCAGCTGACTTGTTGCCTCGATGCCTTGTCAGGTAATGACTTGTAAGGAAGCGTTTGTGCATGAAGGCACCTCATGAAACTGATTTCGGACAGACTTCCGAGGCAGCGTAACAGTTTAATGATCTACAGCAAAATAGTGCAAGCTTTGGTGAGAATTAAACAATATTTAATTACTACAGTAGAAATTTCTCGCTAGAAATGACATCAAAAGTGGAAAACGGTGGACAAAAACGTACATTTAAACACAAACTGACCAGCAAATGGAACTTTCGGACGCCATCTTTATTTTTCTAGCTCAGCTGTCACAGAATAGAACGCACAGGATTGTGGGATATCAAAGGCAGCGAAGGATACATCTATGCTGCCTTCAAAAATCGATCAGTTGAAGGTATCTCAGGAAACAGGAAGTGAAGTTAACATTGTATTCGGACATGCCTGAGTAAATGATGACCACATTTTCATTGTTGGGTTACGATCTATTTATTTAAAGTTGCATTGGCTTAGTAATTGTAAACTAATAAGATATACTAGCAAAATGGTTTAAATGGTGAATGGCTAAATTATATCTCCCTTTGATTTACTCATTATATTTCTGAAGCTTTGTTCAGATTATTATTTTTTTTTTTCTTATTTGAAAGTGTTTCCACTGCTTGTAAAAATCAGTTAAATAGCTTTAATTTGGACCATTTCAGGAGGCTTGCCATGCCACTGTGAGAGAAAAAAAGGCCAAGAATTATTGAACAAAAATAATCTGATAACAGTATCTATAAACACATGCTGATCAGAAGGATTCACAGAGCAAGTTACTCAAGGGAGTGGGAATAATTTACTTTCAATTAACAGCAATTATAGATAAAATGCACAAATAAATTAATTAATTGGAATAATGATAATGCTGTTTAATTAATATGTAAATAAGCTTGTGGTCAGGGTATAAATGTGTGTGTGTAACAGCAGACATAACATGGCTTTCTAAATGGTTGCCAGAAGAGCTATTTACCGTAAAGAAAATATTCTCATATAGTGTTTTCAGCAATATACTGCAAAATACATCAATTTTAGGAAGCTCCAAACTATAAATCCTGCTACAGTAGCAAAGTCTGAAGTTCAGTGGATATTGGTGTGGCATTAGACTAGATTTGTTGGAAATCACAAATGGAAGACTGGGGCTCTGAAATGTACTTAATGGAAGATTTGGAGGATTTAGGCTAGGTTGTTGTATATCCTGGGCCCTACTGATACTCTGACCATTTATGGCCAGTCTGAATATAGCATTTACAGATAAGAAGAAATGTCAAACTAGAGCGTATTTAGAACACTAAACTGTCTTATTGTGAATAACTGTTTTATTCTAGAAGAATTTGGATGATCCAGTTAGATTTGCAGGTCCAAATGGCCCTGCTGTACACCAGTGTTTTTATTATTAAAACAAAAACTAATTGGTTTCATTATTTGAAACTAACATTTTTAAACAATTTTAACAATTAAAAAAAAATATATATATATTCTTAATAACTAACATTAACAAAGGTTAATAAATGCTGTAACAATTGTATTGCTCATTGTTAGTTCATGTTAGTTAAAGGGGACATATCATGAAAATGCGACTTTTTCCATGTTTAAGTGCTATAATTGGGTCCCCGGTGCATCTATCAACCCAGAGAATGTGAAAAAGGACGACCCAGAATTTTGTTTTGGTAAGCCTTTCTCTGCAATTCGTGAAAAAACGAGTCGCTCAGATTTCGCTCCCCTTGTGACGTAGGAAGGGGATCTTATTATAATATTACCGCCCCTTAATCTGCAAGTTTCCACCCACGGCAATGTTGAATTTGCACAAAAGATTAACATGACGGCACGTGCTAGTCGATGAGTTGAACTCCACAACTCCACAGCAACTACATAAATTTATCCACTAACCATTCCGAAACATTCAGTTGCATTCTAAAAGTTGTAACTTCTTCCTCTCTCCAGTCTCTCCATCAGTATCCGACCCCGTTTGAACAATGAAAGGCTGAACAACGTTACTGACAATCTTCATTTTGGCTGCGTGAGATTCTCCAGCTTTGTTGTATTTGAGCAAGTGAAGCAAGAGCTGTTAAAGCTCTGCCCACTTTGGGAAAGCGGGCTGGTAGCAGCAGCTCATTTGCATTTAAAGGGACACTCACAAAAATGTATTATTAAATCACTTCGTACTGGATCCTGAGTACCTTCATCTTCCTCCGTCTTCATCTTGTGACAAAAATAACACTTTTGTTTTTCAGGTATTAAAGGGATAGTTCAGCCAAAAAGAAAATTAAAATGAATTTCATCATTTCATTCACCACATCTTTTACTCACCCTCATGATATTTACATTCACATTTATTCATTTAGCAGATGCTTTTATCCAAAGCAACTTCCAAATGAGGAGAACAATAAAAGCAATCAAACCAGCAATAGGGCAACAATATGTAAGTGCTGTGACTAGTCCCAGAGAGTCTATCACAGTACACATAGCAAGATAAAAAATAAATGGATATACAGAATAGAATAGTAAGTGTTAAATGCATCTCAGTGTCTCTCCAGTAACCACTTACGATTAGCACACACAAATGTACCTTAATTACAATGTCGCTAGGAGGTTTTGAGGCTAGGCTATTAGTTGAGTACTTGTATATTAATATTAAAAATACAGTTCAGTTGTGTGTGCTTCACATATGTTTTCATATTTCAGTGTTTATTCATTTAGAAGATGCTTTTATCCAAAGTGAATTATTTAATCACTGCATATGGCATACTGAAGATGTTATTATGTTTTGGATTTCTGAATTTTTCAACTGGCTGCATCAGGACTGATCAGTGTTTTTTCTGTGGTTCCATGCATTTCTGACTACATCTAAATGTGGGTTTAAATGGGGTCAATGTCACATTTATAATATATTTCCAGCAGACCTGACAGCATCAGTGCCTTCAGTTCTTCAGTTCAGTGTCTCTTTTTTATGTACTGCCGCAATGATCCCAGCTGCGTTAAAGCCATTGAGTTAAGAAAACCCTTGATGAGTAAACCTTGGAAACTTTGCATTGAAATGGCATTCAGCTCATCATTTCAGGACAGAACTTCAATCTTCCCTTTTTAACTGTTCTGAATTCATGTTCTTTATTCTGAAGAAAGACAAGTTCCTGCACTCTGTATACAGAAAATGACAGACAAATGCTAGAGCGCTCAGGCATTCATTTTCAGCATAGCTTACATCAGCAATCACAAGTGACAGATGTAACGCTGGGCCTGAAGAACACCCACCGACAATGACACATGGACTCAATAACAAACCTAATAAACTGTCACAAAGACTGCAGCTCGAGAATAATGCAGTTACATCAGAGGGATTATGTTTATTCACATAATACATCAAAATCCCTTGCAATCACTCACTGAATACCTTTAGTGTTACTCAATTTAAAGAGCAAGGTGTTGCTGTGAATTAGGGTTGTGTTATGCCGGGTTCAAACTACCCGATTTTTTGTCGGTCACGATGGTCACTGTGTCAGATTATATACGATTTTGACTCCTAAAATCTTGATAAAAAACATGTACACATTGCTACCCGACCATTCATCGCGTGCCGTCTTTGACCGCATGCGTGCTGTCGTCGAGAAGGCGAGACTATATGGACTGACAGAAGGTGCCGTGAGTATAAACAAACAATGGATAGCAGTGTGTTTTGATCTGTCTTGTCATCAGAAAAGCCCAAAAGTGGACACATATCTGGATTGCATGGATATTTGGATTTTCTCCAAAGAGAGCTGAGGTAACATCTGTTTTATTTACCCTTTTTCACTCTGTCATGGTAACTTAGTTCCTCGAGGAAACATTATGCAGGAGTATTGTTGCCATAGCTCCACAAACATTTCCTCTATTGGCCAGTGTCACACGTGTGATGGAACCAAGCGGCAACCTCCCCCAGTTTCTCTTGAAGCCAATACAAAAGTGACTTAAACTGCAATTCATTGACTGGCCGCTAGGGACAGGCTCTAAAGGAGAGCAGAATCTCATTGACCCCCATGTTAAAATGCCCAACTTTACAGCAAAACAAACAAACAAAAAAAAAATATTTGCCTCTCAAGACACCACAAACTCTGTCAGCACTGCTATTATAACTAAAACTGCTGCACTATTTTGAAAAATTAATATACTTTGGACACGGACTAAGTAAACTAGTGTACTAGTTTGACTAGTCCTTATTTTAACTGCCAATTAGGTGAATAGGAATGCTAACAGATCACTTTCTCCAGGGATTATAGCTCTTCTTGGTGCCAGTTTCTATGGAATAGTGTGGGTCTTAGATTTGACAGACAGATATTGAATGTACTTTAAAAACATCAAACATGGTTATAAGCAAGTATTTTAACATCTGATTGGAACATGAGAATCTAACAGTAATTTTCTTTAAAGGTGCCCTAGAACCCTATTTCACAAGGTGTAATATAAGTCTAAGGTGTCCCCAGAATGTGTCTGTGAAGTTTCAGCTCAAAATACCCCATAGATTTTTTATTATACAATGTTTTAACTGCCTATTTTGGTGCGTAATTAAAAATGCGCCGATTCTGTGTGTGTCCCCTTTAAATGTTTGCGATCCCCACCCCCAAGCTCGCAACTCTATAATACATTGCATAAACAAAGTTCAAACAGCTAATATAACCCTCAAAATGGATCTTTACAAAGTGTTTGTGATGCAGCATATCAGATCATGTATGTATGGTATTTATTTGGCGGATGTTTACATTTGATTCTGAATGAGTTTGATAGTATGCTGTGGCTAGTGGGGCTAAAGCTACACTGTTGGAGAGATTTATAAAGAATGAAGATGTGTTTATGAATTATACAGACTGCAAGTGTTTAAAAATGAAAATAACGACATGGCTCTGGTCTCCGTGAATACAGTAAGAAACAATGGTAACTTTAACCACATTTAACAGTACATTAGCAACATGCTAACGAAACATTTAAAAAGACAATTTATAAATATATCATGGATCATGAACAGTTATTATCGATCCATTTGCCTTTTTCGCTATTGTCCTTGCTTGCTTCACAATACCCGCAGAACGTCTGACGATTCGGCTGTGCAGATCCAGACTTTAATACTGGCTTGTCTAATGCTTAGAACATGGGCTGGCATATGCAAATGTTGGGGGCGTACATATTAATAATCCCGACTGTTGCATCACAGTCGGTGTTATGTTGAGATTCGCCTGTTTTTCAGTCTTTTGCACAAATCAAATTTACATAAAAGGGGGAAACAATGGTGTTTGAGACTCTCTGTATGTCATTTCCATGTACAGAACTTTAAATTTAAATTTAAATTTTAAATTCTAGGGCACCTTTAAAGCAATTTATGTTTTTAAACCACTATTCCAAGATTTCAGAAACTGTCAAAACATATATTTTGTGGCATAAAACCTATATTTGTAAATTATGGCATGAAGTTATTGCAGAAACATTTTTGTACTTTGATGATGGTTCAAAACAATACACTCAGTGGCTCAGAGGAATATTGCTTCATTGTTTCATTCCACGTGTGAATGCACATCAAAGTTTCTGACTATCTCAAAGAGGGAAAAGAAGAACAAGGGATTGGAAACGTTTCCAATTATTTCTTGCAGAAATTAATCTATCCGTCCATGGTGAGCTGCCCTTGGACTGGAGACTGCAGAAGAGCAAACTGACTATTATTCCTGGTAGTTCCTCTGGAGATGCACTCCTCCTCCTCCTCCTCCTCTTCCCACCCTGCTTTAATTCTGTGGCTGATGAGCACTGGTATCACTGAGATGTGTTTAGTGCCAGCCCCAGCGTGGCTGAGGGGAAGCTGGTGAAAGACACAGTCTGAGATAAAGCTGAAGAACAGAGGCTCTAGGCTCTGGAGACAGAAGATCAAGACAGAAAGGTGGAGTGGAGGCTGAAACAAAGAATCACTTCCTCTCTCCCTAGTTTAAATTGTGGTGATTATGATGAAATAGTTCTGACTCACTCTGTGCTATAGGTGAAAAGACATCACCGAAGAGGGGAAACCCCCCCCAAATAATAATAAAAAAATTAAATCAGTATAGGATGTGTTGGTCTAATGGTATAGTTTTTATAATATTTTTTATATTTATATAAATGTATGTATAAAAAAGTTTGGTGTCAGTTAGATTTTATTTATAGAAACAAATACTTATACTCAGCAAGGATACAAACTAATTGATCAAAAGTGCTAGTAAAGACATTTGCATTGTTGCAAAGATTTCTATTTTAAATAAATTTAGGGGAAAAAAGCAATACCATTAAACGTGTTGTGAATGTTCTTTCTCTGTGAGTGTCACAAGTCAAAAAGTGTTGTGTAGAGTAGGTGTATGTGTATGAAAACAAGAGTAGCAAAGCAATCAAAGTACACTTGTGATAAAAACAAATATTAATATTTGAAGCTGCGAATTGGGTAAACATCAGCAGAATAGGTAATACAGAATGACAGAAAATGGAGCATTACAAAAATAGTAAACTTAATGCAATCAAATCAGCGCACATCAAAAGACTTTCAAATATTTGTTATTAAACTGTAGCAGAGATGAATTCAAGAGGAGCACTTTTGTGAGGGATTGTGGGTTTTTTGCTGAGTCATTCGGTTGTAATGAGAGGAAAACTTTTATCTCATAATTTGTTTACTAGGTTTGCTTTCAAACGAGATAGTGCATTGGTTTTTGTGCATATTTCACCATTGTAGATGTTGACATTATAATATTTGCTGGTCTAATACAATTTTTTTCAAATGTTTAAACAAGCTGAGGAGTTGTGACACATTTAATAATAAAGCTGAATTCAGCTTAAGATATGTTAATGTTAATGTCAATTTTATCTATATAGCACCATTAAACACAACCAAAGTTGTGTCAATACAGTATGCCACTAAAGAACAATCAAATCAAAGGTTTAAATAATAATAATGTAAGAAGAAATAATTTTGTGACTTTCTCACACTGCATCATTAGAATGTGTTGAGGTGCCAGAACAGTTTTAGCAAGGCTCCACTGTATTTGCATGACTTTAATGGGGGGAAAAAATGCATTTTTTCATAAAAACAACACTTGCTTCATTTGCTCTTTGCATTTAACAGTGACACCACATTTAATCACTCGCCTGCTGTTAGGACAAGCTGTTTCACAAAATTGAAATACTTGCATTATTTTGAAACGATTTGACATGAAAATGTAAGGTTTAATACACATCTCAACAGCACAATATCTCTATCCAAGAAATTGACACATGGTATGAAAATTTTCATCTGGCACATTATTCTGTAAAGGTTAAAGGAGTAGTTCACTTAAGAATTAACATTTCTTGATAATTTACTCATCCATGTCATCCAAGATGTTTATGTCCTTCTCCCTTAAGTCGAAAAGAAATTAAGTTTTTTGATGAAAACATTCCAGGATTCTTCTCCATATAGTGGACTTCAACAGCTACCAATGGTTTGAAGGTTCAAATTGCAGTTTCAATGCAGCTTCAAATGGCTCTACACGATCCCAGACGAGAAATAATGGTCTTATCTAGTGAAACAGTCATTTTCTTAAAAAAAAAACACGCATTATGTAATCATGCTGGAAAGGTCACACATGATGTAGGCTGAAAAACTCATGATAGGGCAAAAACCTCCATCTCATTTTCTTCTCCAAACCTTTCCAGTATTTTTTTGTTTTTGTTTTTGTTTTTTGAAAGTGACCAATCATTTCGCTAGATAAGACCCTTATTCCTCAGCTGGGATCATGTAGAGCCATTTGAAGCTGCATTTAAGCTGCTATTTGGACCTTCAACCCATTGGTAGCCATTTAAGTCCACTATATGAAGAAAAACCCTGGAATGTTTTCCTCAAAAATCTTAATTTCTTTTCGACTAAAGAAAGAAAGACAAGAACATCTTGGGTGACATAGGGATGAGTAAATTATCAGGAAATTTTAATTCTGAAGTGAACTAATCCTTTAATATGGTTTTTAGCAATTAATTATTATGTAAAGTAGAGAATAATGCAAGTAGTATTTGGAAAGTGTCATTCACTGTGTCTACCAAAATGTGCCTGGAGCAACAATAAATATTCCAATGTAGTTTCCACTTTGAATTTTTTAAAGAATTATATGGTGTGGTTCAGTTATATTATATTATATTATATTATATTATATTATATTATATTATATAAGAATATATGTTATAAGAATCTTTAGTTAATGCAGGTATCACCAACTAACAATGTTATTGAATTATATCTTATTGTAAAGTGTTCCCAAAATTTCAGTCACTCACACATAGACCCTCATTACAGAAGAGTCAGTAGAACGTTACCAAATTCAGCATATGAAAACAAAAGCTGCCCTTTAACAAAAAGAGAAAAATCAATATTTCTCTCATTAGTCTTGAGGTTGTCAGGCATAGCAACTGTATGCTCTCAAATAATTCAGACAAATCGATGATGTGGACCGAGTCTTTCTATTCTAACTAGAGCATTTGGCTCCTTTCATGTGTTCTCTCTCCATATATAAGGCATTCATCTCTTCTTGGGAGATAAAGAGTAAGGCAGCAATGAATGACATTTGGTTGTTTAACTTAGTCAGACATTATTTTGACGTGCATTTCTGCCTCACGGATGAGTGCGTAACTGGTAATGAAACTATTTTTTATAAGAAGACAGACATCTTTATCTTGGCTTTTGCAAGAAATTATCGAGCTAAATGTATTTTATGAGACCTTATGAAACATTTTAATAAAAAAAAATGCAGTACTTTAATATGTTTCCAAATATTTTGAAAGGGCTTCAGTCACGCTTGCATTTGATTCAGTGACATCTTTGAAAGTGCTATGAATTCACCCTCTCTGCTTTCTACTAACACTGGGTATAATATTCTGTGAAACAAATTTTATGAAGAGCTTATGTCTTATTGAACCAGTAACTCTGATAGCATAAATGAGAGGTCATTGAACTAAAGAAAGTCTTTTACTCAGAGTAACTGAGCAGAAGATAAAGCAAAGTAGACAGATAAGATATGAATGCCAGTGATGGATGTGGAAAATTGCTTTTGCTATCTTTTAGAGTGTGATTTCTCTAGGTCAAAATAAAATGAAAAGAGCTTAGTGTTGTTTCATGTGGAAGAAATCAAGGTTTACTGTTCCTAACTTTATTCATCTATTCACATTTCACAATCAGGCAAAAAAACTGCCTGATTGTCTGATCCAGTGATGTAACTGACATGAGTGAATAAAATCAAAGATAGCCATCTAATAAAGCAAACATCTGTCATGACTTATGACTTGTTCATCTGACAATGTTCCTCCCTCCAGAATAACATGTGGTTAAACATATGGAATATTCTTTGCCACTCAAATTATGTTTTTTTTATATATATATATATATATATACACAATGTTTTTATTAGTAAGTCAATGAATAATTAGTTCAAACGGTTCATTCAAAACATTGATTCGTTCATTTACGAAACAAAACAAGTGTCTTTATGAGTAAGTCATTGAATCATTTACTCAACTGATTCATTCAAATAGTATGAACACTGTATATTTTGAATAACATATAAAGTCTAAATGACTTTTTAGAAAACCTTGATGGTAACTCTTGTAGAATTGGTAGTGAGAGTATGTAAACAGTTATCTACATTGTTATTATTATTTGTTATTGTTTATTAATTTTGGTTGTAGACTATCTACGCTTTGTCTTCATAATGGATGACAACAAATTGTTACAAAAAAAATCATTTAGGAATGAAGCAACACTATTGTGTGTTGCTCGGAGACCTGCAACAGTTCTGTTTTGGCTTTGTCTGGAAATATGTTGGCGGAGCAGAAATTGATAAAGTAACAATCATGCTGTTTTGAATGTCAGCACAGCTGTGATTAGTCATTTAAAGAGATGAGCCCTTCAATATGTAATGCAAACCTTTATGTTGCAGTAGAAAATACAGGTTTTAGTACAGTTGTGTACCGAAGGTGTGACATCCCTTACCAAAATCGAGTTGTTACAATTCAGCAGGTGGGATGGCACCTTAATAGAGGAGAATGATTCTCGCAAAACATGCGATACCTACTTTACCCTGCTAAAATCCAGCATGATCTATCTATCTCGGTGAGAACATAATCCTTTCTTCTCTTCCCATCTATCTCCCAAAAGGATTTAGTTTATGACAACGCATCTGGAGCCTCTGTCTTCAGAACTATAACCCGAGGAGAGGAAGACCGCCTGCTGCTTCCTGTTGCTGAATCTGATGCTTTGTTACTTTGCTCTTTTGTGTGTTTATGTTTAATCTACCATTTCAGCCAGTAATCCTGTTTTTTAAAGGTATTTTAAAAATTACCTGAGGTTTTGTTTTTTATCAATCGTTCCATTAGAAATACAGATTTTTGTATCCTCTATTTTGTGAAAGAGTAAATTTTCTGATGGTTTGAAACAGCTCTTCAGAAACTAAGGTGCTGCTCAGTGGGCTGAACGATTCCCATGTTTCTCACTTAAGGGATGTGTTCCAAATGTCATGTTCCCTCTTGTATCCCTCTGAAGAACAAAAATGTTCAATTCAGGTATGATGATCACAATGAATAATACAAGGGAACTAGGAGCCATTAGATGGGGCACCGTTATTTTGCCTGGGGTTAAAAGCGTGTATGCCTTAAAGGTTACTACGTAGTGACGTAAAACAGAGCAGATAACATTCAGAATTGATCCACATTCGCTCAAAGCTAGCACCGTTCACACATTGCAAATTAATGTAGCAGTGATAATGGCCTCGTAACGTTGTTAGTAATACAATTATAGGCTCATAAAATGAAGCTCAATAAACTAGAAGCCTATAGTCTTTAGTGAAGATGTTGTCAGATTTAAATTATCAATTAAAACCAGCTTATTATGTTTAAAGCTCAGTGATCATTTTTACTTGTGTGAAATTTTGGCATGCACACAAATACCCGTTGATTAGCTCTTGTAATGATGCATTGTATTTCTGAATTGTGTTCTGTGTCCTCTTTCTTTTCTTCAGCAGCAAATTTGCCTGCAGTCTGCGAGGGAAATGTTTCTCCCTTCAGTTGCCTCAGCTGTACATCTGCATGCTGACGTTTGATCTCACTGTAAGTCACCCGCATTGGAAACGGTTGATTTTGAACAAAGAACTTTTTCTTTTTAATTCCCCCACACTGACAATAATTCTAAAGCAGTAGTCAAGGCAACATGGAGTAATAGGAGAGGCAGATAGGGACACAGCCGCTTACAGGCATGAGAATTCAAACTCTAACCACAGTTGTTCTGCCTCAATCCCAGCTCATTATCTACAACTAGTAGGCCCATGTAGGAGGATGAGGCATGGACTTCTGGGACAGAGAAAGAGGGAGGAAGTGAAGGGGAAGAGAGATACTTTGGCCTGACAAGTTTGAAGTACTGTTTGTAATTGTTTTCACAGCCTAGAGGAGGGCTGTGTCAATGTCGAGCAAAAATGATGACAATGCAAAAGATAAGTGATAGGTGGACCAGGGTATAGAGAGAATGAAAGCTGTATGAAGGATCATTTTAGCAACCTCAGCAATGTTTACTTAATTCTAAAGTGCAAAAGTGCACTTTAAAAAACTTATTTTTAGGAGAGATAGATAGACTTCTTATTTCTGTTATATATTTATATTTATATACTGATTTTTTATTTTTTGGAATGTTTGTCACACTTTAATGTTTCAGATCATAAAACAAATTTAAATATTAATCAAAGATAACACAAGTAAACACAACATGCAGTTTTTAAATTAAGGTTTTTATTATGAAGGGAAAACAAAATCCAAACCCCACATGGCCCTGAGTGAAAAAGTGCTTGCTCCCTAAACCTAATAACTGGTTGGGCCACCCTTTACAGCAACAACTGCAATCAAGCGTTTGCGATAACTTGCAATGAGTCTGTTACAGTGCTGTGGAGGAATTTTGGCCCACTCATCTTTGCAGAATGGTTGTAATTCAGCCACATTGAAGGGTTTTCGAGCATGAAACGCCTTTTTAAGGTCATGCCACAGTATCTCAAAAGGATTGAGGTCAGGACTTTGACTAGGCCACTCCAAAGTCTTCATTTTGTTTTTCTTCAGCCATTCAGAGGTGGACTAGCTGGTGTGTTTTTGATCATTGTCCTGCTGCTGAACCCAAGTTCGCTTCAGCTTGAGGTCAAGAACAGATGGCCGGACATTGTCCTTCAGGATTTTTTGGTAGACAGCAGAATTCATGGTTCCATTTATCACAGCAAGTCTTCCAGGTCCTGAAGCAACAAAACAGCCCCAAACCATCACATTACCACCACCACCGTATTTTACTATTGGTATGATGTTCTTTTTCTGAAATGCTGTGTTACTTTTACACCAGACGTAATGGGACACACACCATCCAAAAAGTTCAACTTTTGTCTCGTCAGTCCACAGAGTATTTTCCCAAAAGTCTTGGGGATCATCAAGATGTTTTCTGGCAAAACTGAGACAAGACTTTATGTTCTTTTTGCTCAGCAGCAGTTTTGGTCTTGGAACGCTGCCATGCAGGCCATTTTTGCCCAGTCTTTTTTTTATGGTGGAGTCAGGAACACTGACCTTAACTGAGGCAAGTGAGGCCTGCAGTTCTTTGGATGTTGTTGTGGGGTCTTTTGTGACCTCTCGGATGAATCGTCGCTGCACTCTTCGGGTAATTTTGGTCGGCAAGCACTTTTTCGCACAGGGCCATGTGGGTTTGGGTTTTGTTTTCCCTTAATAATAAAAACCTTCATTTAAAAACTGCATGTTGTGTTTACTATTTAAATTTGTTTGATGATCTGAAACATTAAAGTGTGACAAACATGCAAAAAATAAAAAAATCAGGAAGGGGACAAGCACTTTTTCACACCACTGTATATATATAGGCTGCTTGTGATGCCTGAAGTCAAAAATCTTGTGTGAAACCGATTAGTTGTGACAGACATATTATTATATTTAACAAATAATCCACAATATCCCTCACCCAACAAGCAAACCAAGGGCTAGAATTATCTGAACGACCCCCAAACTGCAACTAACACACAGGCAGAACCAGATGTCTGGTTACAGGACACATTAAGACTGATAAGACTGTTTTACGACCTAAAGGAATTTACAGAGAGTTTTGACTCTCACTTAATTCTTGTTGAAACACTTTTAATTCTATATAACCACTTTAGAAATGTATAAACATGTATCCAGTTTTCCTATCTCATTATGTATTAATTCAAACTCTTTTGGATTAACGTTTCAGAATAGCATAATATGGTTAACTAAGATCACATGTGATCTTTACTTGGGACATTTGGAAACAAAGCTTGCCTATTTCCAAATGTAATTGAGTGCATCTCTGGTGATTGTGTGTGTTCTATATATTCTGATAGCTGCCAATTGTTTGGTTAGGTGGTTGTTTTGCAGTTATGTTGGCTCATAATCTAAATATGATCTCACTTTTGCTGTATTATAGCTTGTATACCTGTTTTCATTATCTGTCCGATAGCTTAATAGAGGTTAAAAAGATCTTCCAAAGTTACTGTAGCTAGCTTCAGGCTTAATATGAAATACACCAGTAGAACATGTTACTTGAACAACTGCCTTTGTTTGTCCTGGTACAAAATTTGTATCAACCAGTCCTTGCCTTCTAATCATAGGAGTAGTGTTTTTGATTGATCGAAATTGTTGTTTCAGGAAGAAACAAAGATGTTGATCCAGGAGATAGTTCTACTTGTGTAAATCACACTGAGCCAAGACAACTTGAATTTTCACATTGTTAATCAACAGCAGAAATTAAAGGTCACAGGATTTTCAAGGTGGCCATGAGCTGCCATTGCTGAATAGATTTTTTCTTCAACAGATTCATATACATGAACACCAGATGTGATGAGAAGTCCATTATCTGTCTGTTCTACTTATAATAACGAATCCTTGATTATTTACAAACCGCAGTGCCTCTTCTCTCCTGCATCAAGAAAATATAACGGGTCAATAAATTTCACTTTTATTATTTGCGTCTGCCAGGTGGTGAAATTAATTACCCTGAAAAATGAACAGCGTTGAAACATCATTCAGTTTAGGGAACTGCAGGGGGTTATGTAAATATTGTCAGGAGCAAGATGGCTCCTTCAAAGCTGTAAAAGCTCTTTTTGACACTCAGCATTACCTCTGCTGCAGCTGATGTCACACCAAGAGAGGTCTCTCTCGAAATAAAAAAAAATAAAAAAATGAAAAAGCTTTTTATGGTGTTAACACAAAACAATTTCAATCTTTTATTTCTCTCAGGTAGCCATTATATTCCAGGAGACTCTACCTAAGAAGTGCCGTCCTGTGCTGCCAAGCGATTTCTATCCCATTTACTGTCCTTTTATGTTCTCCCTCCCCATTTAGATGTCCTGATTTCTCATCCGCTGTTTTCTACATCAAATTCTGTAGATGCTGTCAGGAGTGCTGGAGAATCCTCTTTCTGGCCAAATCCTATTGCATTATATTGTTGAGGTGGTTTTAAATTCCTGGGGGAGGAGCAATGAATCTGACAATGAATCTTCCTTGTTGTCCTCTAATGATAAATGTATTGATTTACAATTGATTCATATTTAAAAAAAAAAAATACATTTATGAATTTTGAAACTGAACGCTTTTTCTATAAACACCTATTTCTGTTCAAATTAAAAAGCAGGAATGTATATATTTATAAATACATTTTATATTAAAAATGTATAAATTATGTTACTGACCCTTACAAAAAAAAGTTTATTCTTCTTTTAAACTAAAAATAAGTCATCATACTTTCAGTCTACTTCTCAGAAATATACTTAAAATTGCACTTAAAGGTGCCCTAGATTCAAAAAATGAATTTACCTCGGCATAGTTAAATAACATGAGTTCAGTACATGGAAAAGACATACATTGAGTTTCAAACCCCATTGCTTCCTCCTTCTGATGTAAATCTCATTTGTTTAAAAGACTTCCGGAAAACACGCGGATCTCAACATAGCACTAGGGCTGCACGATTAATCGCATGCTATTCTCACGCGCATTTCGTCAGTAAAGCCGGTTCCCTGATTACCGCTAAATCGCCATCACCTGCTTTCAAATGAAGCGGCATTTAATAGACGGAGCCGTAGGTCACTGAAAAGCCACGCAATATTGCGTTCATATCGCAGATGAATCGCCTGCGATAATGAACGCGATATTGCGTGGCTTGTCCGTGAACTACGGCTCCGTCTATTAAAAGGCGCTCCGTTTAAAAACAGGTGATGGCGATTTAGCGGTAATCAGGGAACCGGCTTTACTGACGAAATGCGCGTGAGAATAGCATGCGATTAATCGTGCAGCCCTACATAGCACCGACTGTTATGTAACAGTCGGGATCATTAATATGTACGCCCCCAATATTTGCATATATGCCAGCCCATGTTCAAGGCATTAGACAAGGAAAGGCAGTATTAACGTCTGGATCTGTGCACAGACAAGTTAAGCCAGCAAGAACAACAGCGAAAAATGGCAGATGGAGCAATAACAACTGACATGATCCATGATATTTTTAGTGATATTTGTAAATTGTCTTTCTAAATGTTTCATTAGCATGTTGCTAATGTACTGTTAAATGTGGTTAAAGTTACCATAGTTTCTTACTGTATTCATGGAGACAAGAGCCGTTCCTTTTTTCATTTTTAAACACTTGCAGTCTGTATAATTCATAAACACAACTTCATTCTATATAAATCTCTCCAACAGTGTAGCATTAGCCGTTAGCCACAGAGCATAGCCTCAAACTCATAGAGAATCAAACGTAAACATCAAAATAAATACTTTACTCACATAATTCGAAGCATGCATACAGCATGCATGACGAACATCTTGTAAAGATCCATTTGAGGGTTATATTAGCTGTGTGAACTTTGTAAATGCACTGTAATATAGTCGAGAGCTTGTGTGGCAGGGAGCAGGCGAATTAAAGGGGCGACACATTCAGGAGACACCTTAGACTTATATTACATCTTGTGAAAAAGCATTCTTGGGCACCTTTAAGTATATACTTCACTTATACTGACAGAAGTATATTTGACCTATATTCATACTCAATCTTTTGATTGAGATAAAAGTATAATCAAGTATACTTGGCTTGTAGTTGTGTTTCATGTTTTGATTGAGTATCTTATGAAATACTTTTTTTCACATAGTTTTACAGACTGTCTTATAAACTTACATTATTTGAAAATATTTATTTACAAACAAAACAGATATGTTTTTCATGTTTTTCAAGGCTTTTATGCATCTTCAGCAAGAGTACTGAATCTCCGGATCAAAACACAGACGAAGAAGAAGCAGAAACAACTGATAGAAGCGTTGCACGTGTTAAATAATGGGATCAAACATTAAACAGCATATAAATCAAAACTGCCTAATGATAATAATAATAATAAAAGTTTTATTTATATAGCGCATTTCCAGTGCTCAAGGACGCTTTACAGTGTACATGCAATAAGAAAAGCATAACACCACCAATAGGCTAGACAATAATGACAAACAATGGAAAAGTGGAAAAGTAGAATATTACAAAATAGTAAGTTAGAGTAACAAGAATACAGAACAGTATAAGAGCATTATACTACGGAATGAAATGTCGACACAGGAAGAGGTATAAAGCTTTTTCTCAGCTCTTTGTTAAAAATGTTGCTTTTTTTGATAAAAAATAAAAATATTTGTTTGTTTGTTTGTTTGTTTGTTTGTTTAAAAGTAGAGGCTATGTTTTTTCTAATATATTGCATGTTCAGATATTTATACAACAAAATATTCTGCAGGCCATGAAAGTTTTGTGAAAATGATGAAAAATGCTGGCGCTGGCTGTCAACATTACAAAAAAAAAAAAAAAATGCAGGCAGGTAAAGAGTTAAAGTACAGTTAAAGAATACAGTTAAACTATCCGTATACATATAAGTTCATTAATTGCTTCAGCTACTTATAGCTGTAACGTAGCGGGACTCATGGTAAGATCCATATGCAAGCTTTTATTTACAGTGGTAAGCGTGGTCGTACAGGCAGGGTCTAAGCAGGGGCAAACAGGAACAGCAAGGGCTAGGCAGAATCGTAGTCAGGGTACAGGCAGTAGATCGAGGCAGGCAGATAACATTCACAGAACAGGATGGCAAGGCAAGGGTCAAAGGCAGGAACAGGAACAGACAGGGAAACAGGATAAACACAGGGAAACGCTTAGAATTGACACACAGGGTAATCAAGACTTCGCGATTGGATGGTGTGAGTGAGAGTCCTTTTATAGTCCAGGTAACAAGCTGCAGCTGGGTGTGGTGATTAGTGAGGAGTGTGTGCATGGCTGTATGTGGCGACAGGTGATAGGTGTGGAGTGAACATGTGACTGGCAGGGAGGATTGTGGGAAGTGTAGTCCGGGAACTGACAGGAGCAGACTGTGATCATGACATAATGCCCCCCTCCCGGAAGGCGCGTCCTCGCGAAGTAAACGGAACAGCTAGGGAGGGGGGGTGGGTACATTGGGGACTGGTATGCAGACATGAACAGGGTCCCCAATGCAGGTTCCAGGAACTCGGCCACCATGGCGGGTCAGGTGCCACGGGCAGCCACGGCGGGTCAGGTGCCACGGAGAGCCACGGCGGGTCAGGTGCCACGGAGAGCCACGGCAAGTCAGGTGGCTTGGGCAGCCACGGCAGGTCAGGTGGCTTGGGCAGCCACGGCAGGTCAGGTGGCTTGGGCAGCCACGGCAGGTCAGGTGGCTTGGGCAGCCACGGCAGGTCAGGTGGCTTGGGCAGCCACGGCAGGTCAGGTGGCTTGGGCAGCCACGGCAGGTCAGGTGGTTCGGGCAACCACGGCAGGTCAGGTAGCTTGGGCAGCCACGGCAGGTCAGGTGGTTCGGGCAACCACGGCAGGTCAGATGGTTTGGACGGCCACTGCGGGACAGAGTCCATAGATGACCCCAGCGGGTCAGAGTCCATTAGTGGCCATAACAGTTCAAAGGCCCATGCCGGCAGTGATCGAGCAAGGTCCCCACCCACAAGCTCCCCACCCCTAGGTATACTACCCCCCCCAAAAAGTTCTTGGGGAAATCAACGGAGGCATTGGCGGGTTCATGGGCAAGGAGCTCGGGTGGCGCCAGCAGGGCAGATGGCCTGAGCGGCAGCGGCAGGACAAATGGCCTGGGCGGTGGTGTCAGGGCCGACCAGGGGTGCTCTGTGGCCGTATCAGGGAGAGCGGGCAGCTCGGTGACGGCCTCCGTGGCCGTGTCAGGGAGAGCGGGCAGCTCGGTGACGGCCTCCGTGGCCGTGTCAGGGAGAGCGGGCAGCTCGGTGACGGCCTCCGTGGCCGTGTCAGGGAGAGCGGGCAGCTCGGTGACGGCCTCCGTGGCCGTGTCAGGGAGAGCGGGCAGCTCGGTGACGGCCTCCGTGGCCGTGTCAGGGAGAGCGGACAGCTCCGGGACGGCAGCGGGCTCGGGCTGCTCCGGGACGGCAGCGGGCTCGGGCTGCTCCGGGACGGCAGCGGGCTCGGGCTGACAGACTGGTCCATGGTCAAAGGAGCCTGAGTGCATTCTCCAGGCCCGCAAAACAGCCAGAACATAGAATGCGAACACAGTCCTTCTGGCCATGACGGGACTGACAGGAAGCGCATGCGGGACTGGAGCAGACTCACTGGCTGGAGCGGATTCTGGAGCGGACTCAATGGCTGGAACACCCCCTACCTCCGCGAGCACCGAAGGGGCGGCCATCTTGCCCGTAGGCACTGGCAAAGCAGCCATCTTGTCCATCGCGTCCAGGGCGTTTGAGTGCGTCGCAACCGGTGAACTTGACTGCGTTGCACCCGGCGAACATGAGTCCATAGCAACCGGCGAACTTGAGAGCGTTGCAATAGACGAACTTGAGAGCGTTGAAACAGACGAACTTGAGAGCGTTGAAACAGACGAATTTGAGAGCGTTGAAACAGACGAATTTGAGAGCGTTGAAACAGACGGGCTTGAGTGCGAAGCGGCCGCCGGGCTTGAGAGCGAAGCGGCCGGCTGGCTTGAGAGCGAAGCGGCCGGCGTGGGTTTCGGAATGCCAGCCACTCGTGCTGTAGTCATTGGAGGATCATTCATGCTGGAACGCAACCCTCTCCGCTCCCTGACTGATCTAGAGACGTGACGTGACTCTGGGCGATCAGCGGAGAAGTGGCGTTGCTCTGGGCGATCAGCGGAGACGTGACGTTGCTCTGGGCGATCAGCGGAGACGTGACGTTGCTCTGGGCGATCAGCGGAGACGTGACGTTGCTCTGGGCGATCAGCGGAGATGTGACGTTGCTCTGGGCGATCAGCGGAGACGTGCCGTTGCTCTGGGCGATCAGCGGAGACGTGCCGTTGCTCTGGGCGATCAGCGGAGACGTGCCGTTGCTCTGGGCGATCAGCGAAGGCGTGACGTGGCTCTGGGCGATCAGCGAAGACGTGACTCTGTTATTGTGGTAACCGCCATTTTGTGAGTGTCAACTGCCGCGGCGGCCATTACACAACCAGACGAGGAATCGCGTTCCTCCGCGACACCCACAGTAAACAGAGAACCAACAGTCAATAGAGCATAATCCAGAAAACGACTAAGTGAAGAACGGGGTCCCTCACGAATCAGCTGTGACTTGAGTGGCTGATTAACGCCTTCACAGAAAAAGTCTATGAGCACACAGTCCGGCAGGTCTGAACAATATGCAATGTCCAAGTATTCCTCAATGTAATTCTCCAGCAATCGTGAGCCCTGCTTGAGCTCTAATAACAAAAATGCAAAGTTCCTACCAGACCAGTGTTCATCAGAAAAGCTGCTGGATCGTGGTGGTGGCGAAGTCTTCTGTAACGTAGCGGGACTCATGGTAAGATCCATATGCAAGCTTTTATTTACAGTGGTAAGCGTGGTCGTACAGGCAGGGTCTAAGCAGGGGCAAACAGGAACAGCAAGGGCTAGGCAGAATCGTAGTCAGGGTACAGGCAGTAGATCGAGGCAGGCAGATAACATTCACAGAACAGGATGGCAAGGCAAGGGTCAAAGGCAGGAACAGGAACAGACAGGGAAACAGGATAAACACAGGGAAACGCTTAGAATTGACACACAGGGTAATCAAGACTTCGCGATTGGATGGTGTGAGTGAGAGTCCTTTTATAGTCCAGGTAACAAGCTGCAGCTGGGTGTGGTGATTAGTGAGGAGTGTGTGCATGGCTGTATGTGGCGACAGGTGATAGGTGTGGAGTGAACATGTGACTGGCAGGGAGGATTGTGGGAAGTGTAGTCCGGGAACTGACAGGAGCAGACTGTGATCATGACAATAGCATTCAGCTAATTATAAATATTCTCCATTTGAAAAGAATTAAAAACACAAAAGGTTGTTGTTATTAGCTCAGAAATTACATATCTATTTCTACTCTGTCACAATCTATATTATGAACTTCCATCTATTTTGAAACCATAACATTTGTAAAACCTGGTTTTGGTCCAGAGTTAAGACAACCAGCTATGAATGCCTAAACACTATACAATTAAATAAACAACTTAGGTAACACTTTATTTTACAGTGCTGTATTTACACGTTACTACATGTACTTATTATAGTAATAACAGTAAATTATGCATAATTACAAGTAACTAACCCTAACCCTAAATGTAACTCTATAGTAAGTACATGTAGTTAATTAATAGTAATCAGTACTTATTTGAGTAATTACAATGTAACTACGGCACTGTAAAATAAAGTATAACCATAACATAGTAAAATGCTGATATTTACATATTAACATTTGATTTTATTGCACAAAATTATTGCATAAAATACCACAGTGCCCACACTTGAAATAACAATTGAAAGCAGGTTTCTGTAATGATTGTCTGTTATGACAGCTGTATCGAGGCAGATCTCCAAGCTACCGTGCAGTTCACCCCGTCGGGGGTAGTGTCATATATAACGACAACTAGCCTACTTCTGTCTGAGGCAGAAAGATTTAATAGAGGCCAAGTGGATACACTTCACGCACTTCTGCGGTGGAGAAGAGCAGTGAGGTGACAGTGGACTCTTTCTACGATGCAATCAGGCCTGCATTTGCCCCTGAGGGGCCCGTGGTCTTGTTGATTTTGTCTGTTTTTCCCTGAGATGTATCCACCATAAGGTGCACCGCCCCACGGGACTGTGTTCCAGGACCTGGTGTAATGTTAGATTGTAAAGCTGGAAGGCAAGAAGGAAGCCATTTCATGGCTCTCAAGCTGAGATGTGAAAGTAATACTCAGCTAGTGTTATAGCAGGCCTCTCTGGATTGAACCTATCATATTAAGTTATTTCACTGACACTGAGGATGTGTGGAAAAAAAAAAAAAAAAAAAAGATTGAACATTGCAACCGCATAGATGGCCGGTGCATACCAAAAAGCTAAATGATTTTATATGGATGGACAATGCATGAACCAGCAATGACATAAAAGAAGTCTGGACATGAGACAAAAGGCCTTTTTGAATGTTTTTCCTGGATAGTGACATTGAGATGTCATTCTGGCCATTTTCCCCTTCTACACAGCTGAATACGCCATTACAGTGGCTTTGTTCTTGACGGGCACTTTCACTACAAAGGTAGGGAGCCAGACGCGTTAAGCATTTGATGAAGCGGATGCCAACAGAGGGACATCCTTGGTCTCCTAGTCCAGCACAACTGATTGGATTACATTTTGGGAATTGCAAACTCCTTCCTTGTCTGCACAAGCCAAGTGTCTATTCTTCAAGAAGACAAAGTAGAGCGAAAGATGAGGCGGGGGTGTGGATGATTAAATGAAATGTTGTTTGGGTTAGTATGCTCAATGGGATTGAGGGTTCATTGTGTCGGACAGATAGGGAAGAGGCTAGAGGGAAGTTCAGCGTTGAGATTAACTTTAAGCCTTTCATTCTTTCTGATTATGTACACTTTCAGTCAGAGTTTTGTAATCACTCCACTCCAACTCCAATCCCAGTTTTCCATTTCACGCTCATTAGTGAGATAAACTGATAATTTGCTCCCAGTTACTGCTCCACCATAGTTATTATTAAATAGCAAACGATAAGTATGATGATATAAATGCTTGAGTTAAAAAAGACTACACAACAATGTGTAAACTGCATTGATGTGTTACTCTGATAATTAAAATTCAATGAATTGTTTACGGAATTTGTAATTCATGCTGCAGATTTCGGCATCATGTTATTGTGTGTACATTTGAACAAAGTAAGATACTTGTAGCGATTTTATGGGAGTTCTGGAATAGCCTATTTAAAGAATATACATATAATTGTGCTTGTGCTTTGAATCGTGACAATTATATGTGTGTGTGTGTGTGTGTGTGTGTGTGTGTGTGTGTGTGTGTGTGTGTGTGTGTGTGTGTGTGTGTGTGTGTGTGTGTATATAAAAAATATATATATAGTGTATATATTGATTGTGTATATATATATACATATATACACACACACACATATATATATATATATAATTGTCACGATTCAAAGCACAAGCACAATTATATGTATATATATTATGTATAATTATATGTATATACAGTCAAACCAAAATGTATTAAGCCACCTTGAACATTTTCTCATTAATACAGTTTATTCACTATAGTTTAAAAAAATGGTAATTGTCACGGTCTGGTGTTGCAGAGACGAGGCGTTCACGGATTTCCACAGCAAATAGGTATTTATTAATATAAAGCAGAGAGGAACAACATCCAAACACATCTAACATAACATTTAGAGTAACATTTAAGACGGACAAGGAGTGAAGGGAGTGAGTGCAATATAAAGGGAGTGCTGATGAGAGAGTCCAGGTGCAGGTGATCCGTGATGAAGGGGAGATGACGAGGGAAGTGAGTGCAGGTGTGGAGAACAGGAGGATCTTGGGAAATGGAGTCCAGGGGAACAAGGGATCCGTGACAGTAATAAAATATTTAATAATATAATTATGTCAGATAGCACTTAAGCAAAACATGGTCAGGTCAAAGGGTCTGAAAATTTTTTGGTTCAAAATTTTTATAAATTTTACTGGTAGTCCACTGTATGATTTTTTGTATAATATGTCACAGTTTACTTTATTTTGCTATCCTCACTTAACATAAATGAACTATAGTGTCCTGCACCCTAGTAAAAATATATCAAAAATATCAAAAAAAGTCTGAATATTTTTTTGTTTGACTGTATGTCAAAAAAAAAAAGGTATATATATATATATATATATATATATATATATATATATATATATATATATATATATATAATTAAATTATATTATTAGCATAATTATATATATATATATATATATATATATATATATATATATATTAATTATGCTAATAATATAATTATTATTTATGTTTCATTATACTGTATAATAATAACTCAATAAAAATAACAATTGATTTTTGTTGTTGTTGTTCTTTCTAACACTATTTCACAAATTCTTTTCATTATGTCTGTTATAGTCTGTTAGAAGGGTGTTTATCACATGGAAAATAATTCTAGCTGACATGTAATTGCATTATGGGTTGATGTGTTACACTCGTGATTTAGATATGGAGCGAGAGAGAATGCAGTCTCTCCAGGTTAAAGACTCTCATCACGAGCGAGAACAAACCTCTTTCAGAAGCTCAAACGTGCAGCAAAACACACAAGAATGAACCTCATTGGTTCTCGCGTCGCATGCGTCAAGCAAACATGCTTGAGCTTCCGTTTACCACAATTGATGTGTGAGCTGATGAATGTTTATATGCCAAAAAAAGCCTAAATTCAAACTGTTCATCATATAAAGCTATTGTGCCTTTTCAGAAAATATGGACTAAACTGCTCAATTAATATGGATTAGTTTTACATCTCTTTATAGGTGTATATGGAGGGACAGAAAGCACTCATCAAAAAGATCTTCATTTGTGTTCCGAAGATGAGCGAAAGTCTTACAGGTTTGGTACGACATGAGGGTGAGTAATTAATGAAAGGATTTTAAGTTAATGGGTGAACTAACCGTTTAATGCCGCAGGCACATATCCTGCTTTCAATCCTTGCATATGAACAGGCATTAAATGTGTTTTAAATGTGTAAATGTGCAATGGGTTACGCAGACTAACAATAAGATTAATTTAGGCCTGTTTCCCAGAGATCAAAAGGGATCAGTCAGCACAATGAGTTGTTTGCTGAAAAAGAAAGTAGTGTGAGTACTGTGAGTGTTGATGTGTCACATTGACCTAGCCGGAACAGCTCTGCATCACGCCACTCGCCTAATGAGGTTTTTGACAACGGCCAGCTGTTCCTAGAGAGGTGAAGAGGGTATCATCTCCAAAACCATCACACTTGCCCACTTTGTGCCAGCTTACTGCAGTTTAATTGACATCTGCCTGAATCTCTCTTCACAAAAGCTGGAAGGGAAGAAGCAAAAAACCAATTAAAATCTGATCAATGAGCGCTTTCTTCACATACACAAAGAGATTCGTGCGGTTCGGTGTTTTTATGTGTAAGCACCCACGTGGTTTGTTTTCTAGCTATGTTTTGTACCAGTAAACTCAGGCTGGGAGAACAGTTATTACAGGCTCTTTTTACGGAGGCTGAGTGTGACCCCTGTCTGAAGGTGAACGCCACCGGCTGCTCCAGCGTAGTCCATCACTACACTGCTTACCGCTTTCCATTACACTCCAGGTGCTCTTCAGTACTGCTGATACACACAAAACACGCACTCGCACACAATGTAGCTCCATCTCACCTGAATTGTACCATGTAACCTCTCAGCCCACATGCGTACTCGTCCACAGGGCTGTTTAAAATACAGTCATTGCTCAAATCCACCTACCCGCTAATACACCCGCCACTTATAAACACACTCGCGCGGGTCGCCGCAATGACAGACTGAAGTGAGGCCTCACCACCTCGGGTCCACGTTCCTCAGAGAGGCAGCTGAGAGGCCGTTTCTCTTGCGGAGGACTGTAATAAGTGTCAGCAGTGGCTGCAGATGGGGTCAAGTCTTTATTCAGAGATGAAAAAGGGAAATGAAAGGTCACAGTTCACTTCATGGCACATTGGAAAAAAGGCGGTTTCTAATACCACACTGGTTTTGATGTATGAAGGGAATTCACTGAGATGAAATGTGGCTGCTGATAGTGCAGTTAACATTATCTGCATTGTTTTAGTGCTTGATTCACAAATGTTAAAATTTAGATATTGTTTATGATTATGTATTTAATTTCTTTTGTGTCATTAAAGGGTTATATCACCCAAAAATGAAAATTCTGTCATTAATTAATCACCCTCATGTTGTTCCAAACCCGTAAGACCTTCGTTCATCTTCGGGAAACACAAATTAAGATATTTTTGATGAAATTCAAGCGCTCTCTGATCCCTCCATAGACAGAAATTTAAAGGTGCCCTAGAACTTCTTTTTAAAAGATGTAATATAAGTCTAAGGTGTCCCCTGAATGTGTCTGTGAAGTTTCAGCTCAAAATACCCCATAGATTTTTTTAAATTCATTTTTTTAACTGCCTATTTTGGGGCATCATTAACTATGCACCGATATATAGGTTGCGGCCCCTTTAATTCTCGTGCTCCCCCGCCCCCGGAGCTCGCGCTTGTCTTGAACAGCATAAACACAGTTCACACAGCTAATATAACCCTCAAAATGGATCTTTACAAGATGTTCGTCATGCATGCTGCATGCATACATCGGATCATGTGAGTATAGTATTTATTTGGATGTTTACATTTGATTCTGAATGAGTTTGAGGCTATGCTGCGTGGCTAAAGCTAACATTACACACTGTTGGAGAGATTTATAAAGAATGAAGTTGTGTTTATGCATTATACAGACTGCAAGTGTTTAAAAAATGAAAATAGCGATGGCTCTCTTGTCTCCGTGAATACATTAAGAAACGATGGTAACTTTAACCACATTCAACAGTACATTAGCAACACGCTAACTAAACATTTAGAAAGACAATTCACAAATATCACTAAAAATATCATGATATCATGGATCATGTCAGTTATTATTGCTCCATCTGCCATTTTCGCTATTGTTCTTGCTTGCTTACCTAGTCTGATGATTCTGCTGTGCACATCCAGACGTTCTGCCCTTGTCTAATGGCTTGATCATGAGCTGGCATAGGCTATGCAAATATTGGGGGCGTACACCCCGACTGTTACGTAACAGTCGGTGTTATGTTGAGATTCACCTGTTCTTCGGAGGTCTTTTAAACAAATGAGATTTATATAAGAAGGAGGAAACAATGGAGTTTGAAACTCAGTATATGTCTTTTCCATGTACTGAACTCTTGTTATTCAACTATGCCAATATAAATTCAATATTTAATTCTAGGGCACCTTTAATGACCATTTTCAAGGCCCAGAAAGCTAGTAAAGACATCTTTACATATTTATAAATAATTGATTTAATGAAGCAACGAGAATACTTTTTGTGCGCAAAAACAAAACAAAAATAACAACTTTATTCAACAATTTCTTCTCTTCCCTATCATCCTCCTACAATGTTTAAATTGTAGACACAGTGCAGGTTCTACGTCAGAACACCGACTCAGTATTGGCTGATGCTGTACACGTGAGCAGCAAGACGCATGTGTGTGATGTTGACGCAGGAGCCGGCCAATAATGAGTCAGCATTGTGATGTAGAACCTGGAAGCGCTGCACTGTGTCTACAATGTAAACAGCATAGGAGAATGACAATGAAGAGAAGAAATTGTTGAATAAAGTCTTTATTTTTTTATTTATTTTTTTGGTCATTCCACCAGTATGGAACAGTCAAGGTAAAGGTCTGTGAAAATGATTTTGTGCCTCTTTGGGATGGTACCACAAGGCGCAGTTCACTTGCAAATCACAAACTTCTGGAGGGCACATAGGTCTGAAGTAGTGAGTTAAGGTATAGAGGTGCAGAGCCAGTGGTTGTTCTGTACACAGCAAAATCATCAACGTTAAATCAACTCTGCTCGGAGTACATATGGTCCCTCTCTAAATAGTGTTAAAGTAACACTGAAGCAGAGTTAAAGTTAATGAGATAATTAAGTGGTGATTGAGCGTTAGTGATGAACACCTGCTGTTAACAAGCAGATTCAATGAAGAAAAGAGAAACACAAGAACTACAACTGACTTCAGCCACAGTCTCAGATGAAATCACTTGAAGATAAAAGACATTATCTTGACAGCAGGTGTTCATCACTAATGCTCATTCATCACTTAATTAATCGCTTAATTATCTCATTCAACTCTGCTTCAGTGTTACTTTAACACTATTTAGAGAGGGACCATATGTACTCAGAGCAGAGTTGATTTAACTTTGGTGATTTTGCTGTGTAGGCAAACGTCAGTGCCTTGAATTTGATGCGAGCGGCAATTGGCAACCAGTGCAAGTTTATGAAGAGAGATGTGACATGTGCTCTTTTCAGCTCATTAAAGACCACTCTTGCTGCAGCATTCTGGATCAGTTGCAGAGATTTGACAATGCATACTGAAAGGTCTGCCAAGAGAGCATTACTGTAGTCTAGTCTGGATAGAACAAGAGCTTGGACAAGCAGTTGTGTATCATGCTCTGATAGGAAGAGCCTGATCTACCTAATGTTGTATAAGGCAAATCTGCAGGACCAGGCCATTCTAGCAATGCGGTCTGTGCTGTCCTTGATGGAGTTATGGTTAACAAACCTAGCTGAATGGAGAAGTTGTGATGAAATGTTGGGTTGGCTGAAACCACAAGCATTTCTGACATTGCAAGGTCTTTCATCCAGCAAGAAATGTCTGTCAGGCAGGCTGAGATGCGAGCACCTACCGTCAAATCATCTGGCTGGAATGAGAGGTATAGAGTTGTGTGTAATCAGCAAAGCAGTGATAGGAAAATCATGTTTCTGAATGACAGATCCTAGTAATGACAAGTAGACAGAGAAGAGAAGTAGTCCAAGCACTGAGCCCTGAGGCACCCCAGTAGCTAGATGTTGCGATTTAGACACACCTCACCCCTCCACGACACCCTGAGAGGTAAGACTTTGAATTTAGTTTGTCATTTAGTGCGTGTGTGTGTATGTATTAAATTGATCAAAAGTTATTGTAAAGACTTTTATATTGTTACAAAATGTCTATTTCAAATAAATACTGTTCTTTTTCATTTTTTTTTTTTGTCCTCAAACCAAGCTTGCGTTAAAGGATGCATTATATTTTTCAAATTACATTTCAACTGCCAATGCATTTCCTCTCTCTTCCTTTTCTCATCCCACACATTAGTGATTGCCCTAATGTGGTCATGAATCTTATGTGCCCGGGTATTCATAGATTTGCTGAGTCTGTGTTTAGAATGCAATTTTAAGAAGCTGTCAGTGAGAGAGATGAACGATAAACCCATATATAAATATGATCACCTAGATCATTAGCCGCATTATAATGTTAATATGTCATTGACATGTATGGGGAGATCATTTTTCAAAAAGGCAGAAAAAAAGTTCATGGATGCATTGAATTAAGAATCATAAGTTAAAGTTCTGCCTTCTGTGAACCTGCAGAAATAACATTTTCCAACATGTTCACAGAAAAGTACCTCCATCAATTTTCTAAGAATCTGCTTGGTTAACCTTTAAATATTATTCAAGATGTTGAATCACACATCTTATGACCCACAAGCTAATTAGCATATATGAACAGATACGCACACAAATTGCATCTATGCGCACACCCACACATCCATATTCTCTTTCTGCCTTTCTTTCTTTCATCTCTCTCTCTTTCTGCTGACCAAATCAATTAGAACATCAATGCTAATGATCACATCATAGAGCAAATGAGTTCGTCATCAAACACATTTTATCCGCATTGTCCCAGCACACCCCCACACAAACACACACACACACACATGCAAAGTGGTAGTTACATGTTCATTTCAACCCTTTCATTTTTCTCAACCACTGCCCCTTCTTTTATAAGCATGCACTATATAGCACTGGCGCTAAAGCGATAGAAACCAACCGCTCCCCTTTCCAAAAGCTCGAATCATCTACGCTTCATGCTCGCAGGCAGTTCAAACTCTCTCCTAACTCATTAAAGCTGATTTGGGATTATTTACATGCCGCTGGGAAGCACAGTAAACACGATTAGGTTGGACAAATACTGAGGTCAATATTTTGCAGACATTCCAATTAATAAAACATAGGCCTACCCTATGATATGAAGCTACCTCTATCATCAGTAGAAAGGCAGACAGCTAGGCAGGGCATAATTGGCAAGACAAAGAAACAAGGACCCCTACTGTTATGCACTGTCATGCCTGTCACTGTAAAAACAACCCGGTACAGCAGTACATGCTAGCTCGAATGACTGAAATATCCTTTGAAACCAAAAGAGGAAGTAAAATTTAAATAGAAATTGAAAGTGGTAAAAAGGGAAAAAAAAAAAAAAAAAAAGAGTGAGGCAGAGATAAAAACGTGCTGAATAAAAGCGGTTCACTGAAGTAATAGATGTTGAGAGGAACAGTGCTTAGCCACAAACATACTCACACATATCCACATGTACTTGAAGTCTGAGCAGAAAAAGACACTTTGCAGCTTTATCACAAAGCCTCCTCTTGTCCCTCACTAAAATTAGCCGGTGTTGACGAGACCCTTGCGGGGCGATAAAACAGATGAATTATGCAAAGGGATCGCACAGAGGAGAAATATGAGGCAGGGTAAAAGGAGTGGAAGATGTGTTGGAGAGTGTGTGTGTTTGAGGAGCTGTGTGTTTATGCATGTATGTTGTATTTGCACATCCAACATTAATAGCACTCAGCGGCCATTTTGGAAACAGCCTGAGCAGATGTTTTCTATGTGAAATCGGCATTCAAGCTCCAACGCATATCTGTACTTGAATGGGAAAGACCCATCAAAAAAAAACTCAAGATATGCAGCAGTTAAACGTTTTGTTCATAGACAACCAGTGTTTCTATGTTAAAGCTGTAGTCCGTAACTTTTTTTTGGTTAAAAATGATCAAGCGAGTACATAACCAGCCAGTGTACAAAACTATCTCCTTACCTTAGCCCTATTCACAATGGTATGCTTGTAATAATGTTTTCTAATAAGAGCTGTAGTGGTGGTTCGAGCATGCCGCCGTTCGTCTTTGCGTCATTACATCACGTCTGTTTACATAAAGAAGGAGTCCCAGCTAGTAGGCTATATGGCATGTGGAGGATGCTGCAGGTGGCAGATCATTTATAGCCTTTTCTCACAGCAGCTGCAATAATTAAACTTATTTTGATTGCGGATTGTAATCCAGAAAGGTCCAAATGACAGTCATCAGTGGCAACTGGATATTCACCCGTAGTCAAAAACAAAAGACTTCGGACTGCGGAGTGGCTACAGAAATTGAAATCTACAGGTAACGCTAATACACACTAAATACACATAGTAATGCAATGCTGGTGTTAACATTAACAATTTGAGCAAAAATTATAACAATAATAATAATTTGCACGGTTTGACATGATCCGAGCTAAGTGATCCTTAGATTCAATCACCATTGGCAGCACGATTTATTGGAATGATTTTTTCTTAGTTGGTCAGAACAAAAGTGGCAGACATGTTACTTACTTGTTCAGATGACATTTTCTGGTGAAAATTCTTATTTTGGTCATACTTCGCATAAGGTTTTTTATGTGTATTTTTTTAATTTATGCGCATCTTGGTGTTTCCATCCAGCATTTTTTATGCAATAGGCTATCCCAAAAATAGGTGGAGACATAGAATCTGTGATTCCGAAGTACAGTATCTACGCCGATGTGGTGACTGACAACAAACATTAGATTAATCCACGCTGAAAAGCCGTGCCGATGCACAAAAAGATGATAATTCCGCAAATACCTGCAACTGCAGGTTTCAAACAGAGATGGCGACAAAGAGGCAAAACTTATGGACTGCAGCTTTAAATATAGTATGCAGATGTGGAAGGAGAAGAACATATGTGAATATGTGCATGTTAGCGTGCATGTGAGCAGACAATAAAATGTTGAAATGTTTAAAGGTTAATTGCAGTACTTTATTTGAATTATTGAGTGGTTAAAACTTTGTTCAGTAACATGTCAAATTTATATAAAAATATGCTAAACATTTACTTTTTGAATTCTTGCACTGGGAACAATACTAAAAGTTTGCTAGAAGTATTTCCTATTCCTGGTAAGCGTATCCATACTAGACTGGTAGGAGTGGCCTTGGAAAGCAACAGCATAATGGGTGTTGAAGTTTTCCTACCTATTTGGCAAAAGGGAAGACAACAGCCTTCTCTAGTTTTCTCTAGTCAGGTATGATGCCCAATTTAAAAAAAAAAAAAAAAAAAAAAAAAAATCATCTTTCTACTGCAGCCAAGTTTTATTGAAAGCCCATTTTGCCAGTGGTGAAGTACCCTTTTAAGGAAAATACACATGTAACAGTAATGCATTTCCAGATAATATGTAATAGGAAAACTTGACACAAAGAACACTGATTTCTATGAAATGTCCATGTTTTCTTTGTTTTTGATAAAAAGAAAACTTGTTTGTATTGTATGTGTGTGTTTGTTTGTACTGTATTATTCATCCTTTTATTATTTCAAAAGACAAAAGGGAACAAGATGAGCCCAGTAACATAAATGCCCATTTCAAAGGATGAATTCTCACCACTTTTCAAAACAAACAGAGGCAGAGGCAGAGACTGTTAAGACACTTGAGGGGTACTGCAATAAAAGCTGTGGACACAACAGGGAGAATTCAGAGATGCAGAGAGAGGGGTGGGGTGAGAGGGGAAGGATGATGGTGTTTAACATGCATCTGCAGATGAGGAGCTGCTGCAGTATCAGTGTGGGTGGAAGTGTTGGTGCTTAAATGACTCCCATCTTCTCCTTCTCTTTTCACCCCCACTTTTTTTTTTTTTCTCTCTCTCTCTTTCTCTCTCTCTTAGACAAATTTACCCAGCCCAAGAATAATACCTGCAGAAAACTATATATTCCCATTCATCTCAATTTATTTGAAATCTTTGCTCAGGTGCTCAGTTCTGCACCCAGGATTTCTTCAGGTCTCGTCTGGGGTACTTCTTTAGCTCAGCTTCTCGACCCTTGAAACATGCTTCCCAATCCAGGTCCATTCAGCTTATGCTAGATGACATGAGAGACCATTGTGCATGCATCAGACGAAAATAAATATTTTTTCATAGTTTACTCACCTCTGTGCTGATCCAAACTTATATGCGGTTATTTTTCCTGTAAAACACAAAGGAGAATTTATAAAGAATCTTTCAGATGCTTTCAACAGTTCATAGTGACTACGGCTGTCAAAAAGAACAAAAAGCACCATAAAAGATCCATAAAGTTCCATTTGACGTGTACGTAACAGTATATGCCAAATCTTCCAGAGCACTGTGTGAGGAACAAACTAAGATTTTGTTTGTTATTCTCTGAAAATCCTTACCCCCTGCTGCGGATCTCGGAGCCTGTTCTCCATTCTGCATATTTGAATATATAGGTATCCCTTTGTGTTGATAATAATAACAACAACATGCTGGTGAAATACATATTTTTTGGTTAAACTATTCCTATATTAGTGGGTTGGTGTTGGAGGGTAGCATTTATAAAATTATTCTAATATTAATAGCATTACATGCCATTTAATTACTTATATATTTATTTATATAGATACTATTATCCAAGGTGACTTACAAAATGAAGTGAATCATCCTAAGTTGAGTAACACGAGAAGTTCATATAAGTTTGAGTTAATTATAAAGCTAATCTTTTTTTTTCCCCCAAATAAATTAATACAAAAATTAAATTGATTTATTTAATTATTGAAAAAAATGAATTGCATTACTACAAGGGCCACAAGGTTACTGCAGTAACTTGTGAAAGATAATGCTTGTAAAATGCTTTCCATTTTCTCCCTGCATCTGTCACACATATGTCATGCCGAATGAAGACCTTGTCTTGTAACACTGTTAGCAATTCTTTAATGTGTCATTGGTGGCATGACTTTGAAATACACAGCTTGGATTCTTCTTTGTTGACAACTAGACAATTCAGTGTTAAAGAATCTACACCCCATCAGCAGGTATGCGGACATCTCTAGTCTTGACACTGAATGAATCAGCACTGCTATGGTCGGCAGAATATTTTGGATAAAGCAGATATTAAATATAAATGGAACCATATTGGACACAAACACAGTGGCTATTGAAACATTGATGTGACATATAATGGAAAAGTGAGGTGGATTTGTGTGCAAGGGGAAATAGGATATTTTTTCCCAAAATGGCCTGAGAGGAACAGCCGCAATACACAATTTAAGAACTATGATTCAAGAAATAAATATTTTAAAAAGACATGTTTATTGGGCATGTGCTTAACATGTATGTAGCATATGCCATGCATGGTGTATAATATGTAGGACTAATTTTTTAATGACTGCCATTATTTCCATCTTTAAACAAAACCTAAACCAGCTAATTAAGGCCTTTGGGTTTACTTGGAAGTTACATTTGCAGGTGTTTTGGAACAAGGTTGGAATTAAACTCCATAGGGAGGTGGGCCTCCAAAAGTAGGTTTGTGTACCCCCTGCTGAAAACCTCAATAAAAAATTAAAGCAATCAAACCTGGTACTCTAAATGTTAGTGATCTTCTCAGTGCAAACATATATCTAATCATGGCACACAGTTCCTTGACATTTAGCAGATGCCTCTTCTCAAGTGGCTCACACTACACTAATTACATGTAAAGTGCCTTGCTTGAGGCCTCAACTGTGACAGAGCTATATGACCTCAGCGGCATGTTATGGTTCACCTATATCTGTGATTAATCCGACAACCTTTATGATTCTTAAATGGATGATGCACCCAACAATGAAAATTATGCCATTATTTACTACCCTCATGCCACAACTTGCATGACTTTATTTCTTCTTATTATTATTCTTTATGATGAAAGTATAATGCAAGTGAATAAGGGGACACAAGCTCCAAAATTGCAATCAATAAATAAATAAATGCAAGATAAGTTTAAAAAATGGTCAATATAAATCCTCCACTATACTTGTGAAACTATGTATTAGCTTTGTTTGATGAACAATTAATTAATTATTCATAAAAACTGACTTTTCAATGAATTGGTTGATCCAGTTCGAACAAAGCCATCTGAATGATTCGTCCACAAAACAGAGAGATTTAGTTGACAAATTTCATTATCTAAATGATTTAAATTTTAGTCTTTTTCATCACACAAATCCATCGTATGTCTTTAGAAGTCTTGGAATATAACACACAAGTCATATGAATCACTTTTATGATCAGTGATGCACATAAGTGGTACGCAAAAAATAAACGATGCGCACATGGAGGGAAACGCTTTTGAGTCCCAACATTTTTGAGGACCGGTTCACAGGGAAACGTTTTACTGGAGTAGGATTTTTCTCAATCTCTGGTAAGATAGCAATCATGATAAGTGTGTTCTTTAATTATTAGGTGTGCAACGGATCGCAGTTAAAGGTGCTCTATGTAGGTTTTTGACTGTACTAAAGGATAAAAATAACACACTCTAAAAAATGCTGGGTTAAAAATAACCCAAGTTGGGTTGAAAATGGACAAACCCAGCGATTTGGTTGTTTTAACCCAACTGTTGGGATAAATGTTTGCCCAACCTGCTGGGTAGTTTTATTTAACCCAACTATTGTTTGAAAATGACTATATTGCTGACTTAAAATGAATCTAAAATGAAATTAAAATGTTCATTTATTAAACATATTAATAAATGTTAATTTTCAAGATATTTTGGGTTCATTTTAAGTAAGCAATACTGTTATTTTTAAACAATAGTTGAGTTAAGTAAAACTACCCAGCAGGTTGGGCAAACATTTAACCCAACTGCTGGGTTAAAACAACCCAATCGCTGGGTTTGTCCATTTTCAACCCAACTTGGGTTGTTTTTAAACCAGCATTTTTTAGAGTGCATAATATGTTTGCAGATATTTATTAAACATGCTCAGTTCACATATTCGTTTCTCTCAAAACCATTGCTACAGCCAGTTATTTTACTTTGAAATTAGCATTCCGTGTCAGAATTTCTGTTTTTGTTTTGTTCTGTGCAAGACCTCATGTTGCCAATTTACCCAATAGTATTTCGCCACCCTGGGTTGCCAGTTGGCAGAAAACACATGCAGCGAAATTGCAGCCATGGAAGCCAGCGAACAAACTGGGTCAGAGATCGCAGATTCTACCCGACCTAAAAATCTAAAAATCTCTATGAATGGGAGAATATTAAAACGCGATATCAACTCATTGTAAATCAATAAATCAACTAATTATCTTACAGTGTGTAAGTCTCCTCGCCTACCAATGTCAATTGAGCTCGCTCCTGTTGCGTTTCTTTAAACTGGCAACCCACGAGAGTGTCGAGTCTGAGGAGGAGGGGGCGGGGCAAACAATATTTTGAATTTGGACTGCAGTACCCATTTCAACCACTAGCTGTCATTCTTATATAGAGCACCTTTAAAAGATTAGTTCACTTTCAAATGAAAATTTCCTGATAATTTACTCACCCCCATGTCATCCAAGATGTTCATGTCTTTCTTTCTTCAGTCGAAAAGAAATTAAGTTTTTTGATGAAAACAGTCCAGGATTTTTCTCCATATAGTGGACTTCAATGGAGCCCAAACGAGTGAAGGTCAAAATTACAGTTTACAGTGATCCCAGACGAGAAATAAGAGTCTTATCTAGAGAAATGATCGCTCATTTTCTAAAAAAAAAATGAAAAATTTTATACGTTTTAACCATAAATGCTCATCTTGAACTAGCTCTCTTCTTCTTCTCTATATGAATTCCAGCAGTGTAAGTGTATTACTGCCCTCCACAGGTCAAAGTTAGAACTAAATTGTCATATACAATATTCTAGTGCAAGTATATAACAATTAGTTCAAACTTTAACCAGTGGAGGGCAGTAATACACTTAGCAGTGTCTACACTGCCGGAATTCTAATAGAGAAGAAGAAGAAGAGAGTTAGTTCAAGATGAGCATTTAATGTTAAAACGAGCGATGGTTTCTCTAGATAAGACCCTTATTCCTCGTCTTGGATCATGTAGAACGTTTTGAAGCTGCAATGAAACTGTAGTTTTGACCTTGAACCATTTGGGCTCCTTTGAAGTCCACTATATGGAGAAAAATCCTGGAATGTTTTCATCAAAAATCTTAATTTCTTTTCGACTGAAGAAAGAAAGACATGAACATCTTGGATGACATGGGGGTGAGTAAATTATCAGGAAATTTTCATTTGAAAGTGAACTAATCCTTTAATACATGATCGAATGGTTCGGCGCGCATGTGATTCGCGGATTAACTGCTAAATTTAACTATCCTTCTTAAAGTGACAGCAGCCTTTGCTGTTGTCTGTCATTAATATTAGTAAAAATAATAATAATAATAATAAAAATCATTATAATCATCTACCATGTTTGAGAGAAAAGAAGATGGAGTGAGGAGAGCAATCAGGAGGAAAGTGATGAGGACAGCTTTTAGGAAAGTGTCGCGGAAAGCGTGAGTACCAAGCAACATCTCCAGGTGCTCCCTTGAGAACCAGACCAAAAAAGTTATGTGCACGCCTGTTTATGATACTTCTTTGTGTCCTTTTTGAAGATAGAAGCCCCAGTCAATTCACCTTTTTTGTTTTGAAAGAAACAAAATCATACAAGTTTGGAATGATAGAGGTGAGTAAAAGACAGAATTATCATTTATGGTTGAATGATTCCTATAACTACAACTCCGTCAGGACACATGTAAGACTTCAAAAGTCCCTGGTCTATTTCATCCAGTGATGGCACACGAGAACGCCCTGCAGACCAGTTTGATACATGGAAAAGAAATGCACTCACCCGTCACTTATTAAAGAGAATGGAAAACCTAATAATACACATTATCGTCTCTGATTTTGTTGAAAGGATAGTGTGGATGAACAGTAGGGGCAGGGAGAGCATGGAAAACCTCTCAGCTCTAATGACACTGCTATTTGTATGTATAGGTGCTTTCAGGGTATAATCTTGGTCATCGATGCTGCACTGAATGGAATGGAGAAGGCAAAGTGAGATGGAATGTGTAAAACTGGCCGATATCAAAGGGAACCAATTACAATACATTAAAGTATTTGATTTACTAACATCAAAGTACCAAAAAAGAGATTTTTCTGCTTGTAGCTAACAATTATCTGAACTAGTCGCATGGATTTTTTTTTCTCCTTTCCTATTTGTAGCTGTACCATTATGGTGATATTCTCTTAATGTAATCAAAGAGTCCATCTGCCACCTGAGAAAACATGAAATGGTTACAGACATTCTTGAAATTCTTGACAATGGAGTGGATATAGAGATTGAATTTGAAGAAACGCACAGAAGAAACCTACATTATTTTGGCTGCCGACACAAAACCAAGAAATAACTCTGGGATCTTAACAGATATGACCTTTATCACTGCTGTTCTTCCCACCCTTGGTCCTAACACATCACTCAGTTTGGTGAAAAAAAACAGACCCAGCCTGTCAAAGCATTAAAGGAAACCAAACATAATGCCAGCTCTTATCGTCTCTCATCTCAAGAGGTGAAATGCCAACGCAGAATGCATCATAGGCTGGCTCTAAGCATCAGATGACCTGTCTTCAGATGTCCCTGAACGCTCAGTTCTCCTCACCCACTCAGAATGCACTGACTCAACCTGATCAGAGAACGAGTGTCATGCATGGGCTGAGAGAACAGTGTGCCATTTGAAATGGACACACACATGCACACCACTTGCGTTTCTTTGAGCAAAACCTCTAATCCACAGGGCTCTCTGCCTCCCGAAGCAGAATAAAAATGCTGTTATATCATGTTGGTACTTTGTTTATACTTCATTTCAAAGAGTGCAAGGCCCTTTGGACCAGTGGAAAATCAATGGTCAGAATAATGATGCAGACTTGTGTTGGCTTGGATCTGTGCTTTGCATTCAGTGTCATCCTGAACACAGTAATTCATTCAGTAATTTCATTCAGTTACATTATTTTGTTTTTCCTACTGTCTTTTTTCTGTCTATCCACGTATATCAGCAGGTAATGACAGGCTAATTTGTGCACGTAAGCGCTAGGGAGGGAAAAGAAAGGGCCAATGAAAGTTTAAGGCAACAAACTTCAGCAGATTTTTGTGTTTTCTCAACTTGTTTTTGTCCATAATACACGCATCTGTGTGTCCGTACTATACAGTACGTGTGTACGTTTGAAAGAGAGAGAGAGCAGGAGAGAGTATGCGCTTTCAGGACACAATAAAATGTATTTTGTGGCAAAAACCATGACAATAATTTGTCCTTTTCATATTGTTTACTATATTTATTTGCTTGGTCTGCGTCGTTGTGGGTTTTGTTTGTTTTGCGGTTGTAGGCTGTAGGACCTGTTGTAATAACTGAAATCATTTGGCGAAGTGAAGTTTTTCACACCTGGATTTGGGGATCCTCTGCCATTCCTCCTTGCAGATCCTCTCCATTTCTGTCAGGTTGGATGGTAAACGTTGGTGGACATACATTTTTATGTCTCTCCAGAGATGCTCAATTGGGTTTAAGTCAGGGCTCTGGCTGGGCCATTCAAGAACAGTCACGGAGTTGTTGTGAAGCCACTCCTTCGTTATTTTAGCTGTGTGCTTAGGGTCATTGTCTTGTTGGAAGGAAACCTTCGTCCTGATCACTCTGGTGAAGGTTTTCGTCCAGGATATCCCTGTACTTTGCCGCATTCATCTTTCCCTCGATTGCAACCAGTCGTCCTGTCCCAGCAGTTGAAAAACACCCCCACAGCATGATGCTGCCACCACCATGCTTCACTGTTGGGACTGTATTGGACAGGTGATGAGTAGTGCCTGGTTTTCTCCACACATAACTGCTTAGAATTAAGGCCAAAAAGTTCTATCTTGGTCTCATCAGACCAGAGAATCTTATTTCTCACCATCTTGGAGTCCTTCGGATGTTTTTTAGCAAACTCCATGCGGGCTTTCATGTGTCTTGCACTGAGGAGAGGCTTCCGTCTGGCCACTCTGCCATAAAGCCCCAACTGGTGGAGGGCTGCAGTGATGGTTGACTTTCTACAACTTTCTCCCGACTACATCTCTGGAGCTCAGCCACAGTGATCTTTGGGTTCTTCTTTACCTCTCTCACCAAGGCTCTTCTCCCCCGATAGCTCAGTTTGCTCAGCTCTAGGAAGGGTTCTGGTCGTCCCAAACGTTTTCCATTTAAGGATTATGGAGACCACTGTGCTCTTAGGAACCTTAAGTGCAGCAGAATTTTTTTGTAACCTTGGCCAGATCTGTACCTTGCCACAATTCTGTCTCTGAGCTCTTCAGGCAGTTCCTTTGACCTCATGATTCTCATTTGCTCTGACATGCACTGTGAGCTGTAAGGTCTTATATAGACAGGTGTGTGGCTTTCCTAATCAAGTCCAATCAGTAAAATCAAACACAACTGGACTCAAATGAAGGTGTAGAACCATCTCAAGGATGATCAGAAGAAATGGACAGCACCTGAGTTAAATATATGAGTGTCACAGCAAAGGGTCTGAATACTTAGGACCATGTGATATTTCAGTTTTTCTTTTTTAATAAATCTGCAAAAATGTCAACAATTCTGTGTTTTTCTGTCAATATGGGGTGCTGTGTGTACATTAATGAGGAAAAAAAATGATTTTTCCAAATGGCTGCAATATAACAAAGAGTGAAAAATTTAAGGGGGTCTGAATACTTTCCATACCCACTGAATATAATGCAATCACTTGTTTGATCAATAATACAGTAAAACAGCTATATATTTTTAGGGTTCTTTGATTGATAGGAAGTTCAAAAGAGCCGCATTTATTTTAAATAAAACTATTTTGTAACATTATATCCTAAATGACTTTTGATCAGTTAAATGTGTCTTACTGTAAAAGTATTACTGACCCCCAATTTTTTAACTGTAGTGTATATTGTAAATATATATATATATGTGTGGTTAGTTCTAAATTTTATACTATACTTGGAATATATTTAAGTCAAAACTCATTGATGAATCATGGTTTCTATGTAAAAACATGTTTGTTTGTTTTTTGCACAAAAATGTGCGATTTCTCAGTTACCAAATGTGACCCATTAAAAAAATGTGCAGAAAGTGCGAGAGAAATCTTTAGATACATAAACATCACAAACAAATCCAGAATAAACAACTTTTTGGGTCTAATGAAGTGCTTAGTGGTCCATAGGCTTCCCTCCGTATGTAATTATGCCGGAGCGGAAATGTACTTACACTTAGGGGAGATAAAAGTATTTGTAAAGCTATGTAAGTACAGAAAACGAGTGGTGTAAGCGATCAATAAT